>NC_064810.1:3498219-3518808 GCF_023721935.1 Panthera uncia
CGCCGGCTCGGGCTTCTGCTGCCGCTGGGGCTCCGGCCCCGCCCGCCGCGCCGGCCCCGCCCACGCCCCGCCCACGCCCCGCGATTGGCCGGCGCGCGGGGCGGGGCGGGGCCGGCAGGTGCGCGTGCTCTTGTTTTGCTCCTGCGGAGGGCGGCGGGCCCGCGGGCTGAAGTCCCCCGCTCTCCCCGGCGCCCCGCGCCCCCGCCTGGCCGGCATCGCGGTCCCTCCCCAGCTTTTGTCCCTCCCCAGCCCCGGAGCCCCCGGGGTCCGGAAACTCTCGGGGGCTGGGCCGGCGGCCCTGGGCGTCCAACTGACGGCCGGGGTCTCCCTCCAGGACCGCCGCCTCCGAGCCTGCGGGGCTATGTGGATGGGGCCCGAGGGGGCGTCGGGAAGGAGGGTAGAGGGACAGGGCGTCTTTTCTGTTTTCACTGTTGAGCACCTTTCTGCCAGGTCGGAGCGTGAGGACTAGAGAAGAAGAGATGGCCGGTCCACTGCCCTCCGCACTACAGCTCCATATCTGGGGTGACACCCCCCTCCTCCTCCACACACTGAGACGATGCAAATTCGCATTCCTGGTGCACTGTTGTGGCCAGATGCAGAACTACTCTTTGGTTAACAAGGGGACGCCGGGTGAAGGTGCCCAGGCCTCTGTCCTCGCCCCCGCCCATCGGCCGCACCCCAATAAAAAAAAAGACACGGCTTGTTGCCGGCGCCTGGCTCAGTACGGCCCACAGCTGTGTTCAGGTAACTGCGTACGGAATGGTACTCCAGGCACCCTCTCATTTGGCCCCAGACTGGAATATCAGATGGCCTGGCGTCTGCTAAAGCCCTTATTATATATAAGTGGGTCCATTTCCTGGTAACCATGGTGACAAGACATTCTTACTCCCAGTCTCGGAGGCTAATGCTTTTGTTCAGCGGTTTGCATGTTGGGTCCGCAGGTAGGAACGCATTTTTTCTCACCCCAGCACACCTGGCTCACCCGTCCCCCCACACCTCAAAGGAGCCAAGTCCCCATCTTTCTCCTCACCTAGAAAGAAGTCAGGGCTTCTCCTGCCAGGCAGGTGGACTTCACACCCAGGGGTCTGACGACCATGGCCAAATTCTCCTCTCAGATCAAAGGAGGAAAGGGCGTTACAATATACGAGTTCAAGGGGAGTGTGGCCCTGCTTTTGTCGGAACAGTTTCGCTTGAAGGTGGACGCATTACCTCGATTCTACCTTTGGCCAAGACGAAGGAATCCTGACCACGGTATTTTCAGGGGCCACTGTGCACGGCGGGCCCAGCAGGCTGTGTGGTGCCTTAAACGTAGTGAACGGGGAAGCCAAAAAACTCCCAAGTGTTCTGGAAAGAGGATTCAAATCCAGAAACCTCCTGGGGAGAGATGAGGCCAAAAGGTAGAGGCAAAGGGGCCTGGCTTCTGGGGCCCAGGGTGGCTGACCAGCCCTGCAGCCCAGCACCTGCTCTGGGGCAGATGGGATTTCTCCTGGAACATGCCTGGACACTGCCCCGCTCTGTGGTCAGGGCAAGTAATGTGACATTGTGGTCCCGTTGTGCTGGCCTCCATTCTCTGTCCAGTATCCATTCTCCTCACTCCCAGGGACATGTCCGGAATTTCCTTCTGGAAACCTCCCCCCCCCCCCAGTTCTGTGTTATGCAATTTATAGCACTGGTTGGTCAGGAACTAGAGGTGTAAGGTGATGCTTGCTGGGCTTCAGGGGATGGCCGAGGGGACAGCATGTAGGAGCTGAGTATGAAGCCAGGGAGGGAGGACAGCGGGAAAGTGGGGCCTTGTTGGCGTGACTCGAGCTGCCGGCTTTCCCACTGCAGGTGCTGAAAGAGTCCTCACTTCTACATCTGCACACTGGGTAATTAGACTCTCAGCCACACGGGAACTAGGGCATGTCGAGCACTTCCCACCATGCATGGCCCCTGGCAAGCAATCCAATCCCAATCCTCTGGTGCCAAAGCAGGGAATATGCACACAGCAGACTAAGTCAGATCTGCGATGTTTGTCTCAGGACTCTAGGTTGTAAGTAACAGAAACTCAACCCCAACTGGGTTATGTTAAAGGTAATGCGTTGTCCTAGGTTCTTGATCTCTAGGTTTTTCCATGCCTCCACCATCCCTCTGCTGACCTCCCCCCCGCCCCGCCCACCCCCAGCAACGCTGTCTCTGCCCAGCCCACCCAGCAGATTCAGGCTTGCACGTGCCAAACATCGATTAGCCCAGTCAAACAGGCCACAGGGGAAAGCAGGGGAACCGTGCAGAAAGGTTAGGACACGGGTGCTTCACCGAGGCCATTTTGGAGCACTCTGAGCGGACGTGTGTGTGCCACGCAGGCAAACACAAGAGAAGCTCGTCACAAGACTGTCCAGTCCAGAGCCCAAACCCAATAGGAATTTCTGCTAAGACACCACTGACAGGCGGGCCAGGCTGAGCCGAGCTTGAGAACTTCCCGTGGAGAGGCACTCACCCATCATGCGGCCCTTGCGACACTAAGTAGCTGTCATTGCCAGCAATGTCATTGCCAACATGTGCCCAACTGGACTCCCAGTCACCCTGGGTGATCTGTGATCCACGGTCACAGAGCCAGCCCTCCTCCCCACGGTATGCCCTGAGTTGTTCGATCAAGGCCCTGTATTTCTCTCCAGGCCTTTGCCTAGAGACAGAAAGTCCCTGAGCCCCCCATCGTTGCTTCTTGGACCATGCCCCTTCTTCCCACTTACCTTCCCCTGTGTGGGTTCCATTTACCCAGTGTCCCTCGTGAAGCTTGGGGTAAACCACTGACTGCCTATTCAAGGTACTCCCTCCTCTCACTGGGAAGCCAGTGTTCCCAGGCTCCACTCAGACCACCAATAAGGACAAGCTTCCCTGGGGCAGAACCAGCTCCCTGATATCCTGGGGACACGCAGGCCAGTGGACTCAATCACCAGGGACTGAATTCGCTTTCTTTATAATTACGTACTCACGGTTGCCTAGTTGGCCTGTTATCCCCCAAATTCCACTTTAAAGGCTGTCCGATTTATCTCTGCAAGATGGCCAGCCACTAAGGCTGGGAGATGGGGGGGGGGGGGCACCCTGAGGACTTGGCCTTGGGTGCAAGTGTTCTGCCCTTGGTGTCCAGTGAAGGGAGGGATGGTTGGTCAGACATCCAGACGGGCTCGTAACGGGCCTGCGGACTGACACAGGTGAACGTCTGCAGGGAGCCGGCCACAAGGGGTGAGGCTGGCTTAGCCTCTTGGACTGCCCCACCCCTGCAGGTCCCCAACACAAGATCCCTCCAGAGCAATCTTTGGGGACATCCCATGGCTTCCCAGCCTCCCCACTCCCAGCTGGCGAGGAAGACATCTAATGAACATATTCTCTATTAATACAGTCTTCTTCATATTTTGGCAATTTGGTTTCCAGCAATTTTGACCTTGAACCTTCTTTGCTTACAGGGTGGCTGGCTCTGAACTGATCTAAGCGGACTCTATCGGCTGCTTTTCTTCTGCTCAACAACAGAGCTACACCAACCTCAACTTCGTTTTCCAGAACCTACGACTTTAGCCCCACCCCCTGCCCCGCCTTAGCGGACACTCAGAGATTGCCTGCTCTGCCCAGAGCTGATCTCCACATTGGAACACGGGGTACAAAACAGAGAAAACCCTGCCCTATAGTGTAGTCAGGCGGTAGTCACGGTGGAAAGCTGAAGTTCTTATCCAGATTGGGTATGTTTGTAACTTCTCCCGTGAACTCACCATACTTCAGGGATCCTTCTTTACCTGAGCTGCGCACTTGCTGTGTGGTTTAAGGGAGAGGCAGAGTGGGGTGCACGGGCCTCCCGGCATCCCCTCCGGGGTGGAAAAGTGCCTGTCCTGCCCATCTTCCAGCATAAGAACATCTCCCTCATTTCACACACCACCATTTCATGGAGGAAAACACAAAACCACACGGGTCTCCCTGACCAGTCTCCAGCGCCCCTTCCACTACACCTGTCTCTGCACAGTGACAACGTGGAGGCTAATGGGACTTCTTTCCCCAAAGCCTCAAGGAAAGTGGGTTTAGGAGGGGATGGTGGAGAGAGGTGTTTGCTAGCTTTTCTTTCTATAACCCAGAACTCTGACTCTGAAGGTGAACGTTTTCAGACAAGTAAAAGCAAATATGGTGTCATAATAGCCAGCAGGAAAGGGGCTTGTCACTCCTCCTGGACTCCTGGCTCATGGTGGCGGCGGGGGGGGGGGGAACGTGGTGGGGATTCCTGGGCTGGGCCAGTGGGGTGAATCCCACCCCTGCTGTATCCCAGACCTACGGCCTCGCAGCAGGTGCTAGAGACCTACCTGGGGTCGTGGCCCATGCCTTGTTGGCTTTTCTGATCCTTTCTCTGCCATGTTAGCAGAGAATTAGGGCCATTGGGCCTTTTCTGTCTCTGTTTACATGAAAGCCAATGCCTCCACTTTAAAATAGGAAGAGAGAGAAAAAGGGAAAGTACAAAGCTGAGGGAGTGAGATAGAATGAGAAAGAGAGAGAAGGCGGGAGGGGTGGGGAGGGAAGGAAGAAACAGAATATTAAGAGTTTGGAGCAGGTGCAAAGGAAGACCATGTCCCAGCCCTTGTGGGCAGAGATGGGAAATAGCAGAAGACATATACGGGGTGTCAGGGAGGGCAGCCTAGGCTGGACCTGCGTAGCAAACTCTCTATAAGCTGCTTCATTCTAAAGAAACATTGTTTTCGTCTCCATGGTTTGCTGGGTTCCTGTTTTGCTGGCCCTCCCGCCTCTTGCCACCTTCCGTCTCCAGTCCCGCATGGCACCCTCTGGCCCAGTCCCCAAGGGGGCCTCTCTCTCCTCACCCTGCTGGGAGGTGGGGGCAGAAGAGGGGCTGCAGGTGCACGCAGGGTGGAGGGAGGGAGAGGGGGCGCGCCAGAAGATGGGAAGATGAGGTCCATGAGGGATGCTTGCAGGAAAAGAAAAATGCAAGTAAATATTCACAAACTAAATTAGGAAGTAGTAAGTGTTGCAGATTATTCCTGTTTTCCTCCATTAGCACAGAATAGAGAGTGGCAGGAAAGTTCTAGGAAAACAATCTCCGCAAATGAAGAAAGAGAAAATAACATCTGGTGATGAAATGACCTCCAAAGCTGAAGATCAGGGCGGAAGTCTCAGAGACAGACACAGGAAAACTCCTGGAGGCCTCCTCCCACACATAAATAAAAGCCTTCCACTGAGCCCTTTCGAGCTTTCCAGTTGGGAAATAACCAAACCCATGGGGTGCACCCCACTTTTCCTCTGTGGAGCTGCCCTCCCTCTATCAATCCTAGAACGCAACCCCCACCGGGAACCAGTCAGAACGTTCCATCCCTCGGGCCACTGCATTTTTTCTGGAGAGGACTTGCGAGCCCCATGGAGCCATCAGAGTTGTCCCGGGGACTCGCCAGGGCCCTGAGAAGAGAGTTGACCTCCCCATGTGGCGGCCATCTTCCCTGCCTGCACGGCAGGACCCGCTGGGCACCTCGAACAGGTCCGTGCCTCTCGGCACCTCCCTGACCGCAGCTGTGAAGAGAGTGACAGCTGTGTCCACCTCATAGGATCATTTGGGAGGATTAAATGAGTCAAATTTTTGATAATCACGTCTGACTCACAGTGTGTGTCTTATAAATAAATGTCGGTCATCCTCATTAAGAGACCCAGCACTTTCCCTCTGACCTTGAACTAGTACGAATTAGGTTTCAGTCATTTGAAGCCTGAAAATCCTGATTAGGACACACAGTCTGTTAAAAGTCAGGGCCCCTAAGCCAGTCTATGGAGGAGATCTCACAACGAGTTTATAGGTCAACCTCATAACCCTTTATTGCCTTAGCCTCTGTTCACCCAGGCACATGCCTTATCTCCCCCAGGAGGTCATAAATCCCAATGCTTCTGGAATGTTTCTTTGTCTCCAAAATCATGCTGGCATCTAGCCAGAGGAGGTGCTTGATAAAAATCATGAGTTATGTTGAACAACCTCTAATGTTTTGGAAGGTGCTCTAACAGGCATTGTCCCATGTGACACTCAGGACGTCCCCTCAAGGTAAGAAGGCAGATGCCCTCACTGGAACACACTAGGATCCGACACTCCAGCCCCAAGTACAGGGCAGACCACATTTTGTTTTTCTCAGCAGTCAAATAATCTGCCCCTGGTCCCTGGAAGGCAAGGCCTCCATACTGTGTCAGCTCTGGTACAGACCTACTCTCCTTGCTCCAAAGACCACAGGTGGAGTCCAGTGTGCTCTTTGCCCTGAAGTCCTCTTGCCTCCCCGAGACACCTGAGCTCTCCTGTGATCCGCAAACCCCACCTGTCCCCTCCCCAGCCAGGGAATGTTTTTCCTGAGCCGCCTCCCTCTCTCCTCCACTCACCCACTCCCCCCCCCTCCTCAACTCCCCAGGAAGACCTGGGCAATCACCTACTTGAACCTGGGCTTTTGGAAGCAAAAATTTGGTTGGGGAGATTATTTTCTGCATGGCTGGAAACTTCTGGGCAGGCCCCTGCAACTCACAAGTCCCCAAGGCAAGAGAGAAACAATTTAATTAAAAAGATTTGGCTACTTTTTAAGGGAAGGGAGGGGAAAATAGCTAAAGCAAGGAAATTAGCTTCCGAAATTATCTCAGTAAATGATCCTGCCTTGGAAACACGGTGATGCATGTTCCCTGAGGTTTGGAAACCCCTGGTCTCCGGACTCTTGCTGAGTACTCTTCGCACTTGAGCACCACACCTCTTTCAAACAGGGAGAGAGATCAGAAGAAGTGCGTGTTCAATGTGTTAAAAATCACAGGCACGGGGCGCCTGGGTGGCGCAGTCGGTTAAGCGTCCGACTTCAGCCAGGTCACGATCTCGCGGTCCGTGAGTTCGAGCCCCGCGTCAGGCTCTGGGCTGATGGCTCGGAGCCTGGAGCCTGTTTCCGATTCTGTGTCTCCCTCTCTCTCTGCCCCTCCCCAGTTCATGCTCTGTCTCTCTCTGTCCCAAAAATAAAAAACGTTGAAAAAAAAAAAAATTAAAAATCACAGGCACGCTAGTGGGGGTGGGGATGGGGCAGATGTGCTTTTCTCTATTCCCCCCACCGAAGCACGGCTAAAAACTCTGGACATTATACAAAACAAATGTGAGGAGACCATGCCCCAAGGACCTTGGGGGACCCAAGGAAGGCAGCTATGCTCACCACTATACCACCAACGCACACCTTAGGGGACCCAAGGAACCACACTAGCTGAGGTCCCCGGGTTTTCTTTGTGACTCATATATCCCAAACACTCATTTGAAGAAACCAACAACCTGGAAATGCTAATGGGCACAAACAAGCAAAAAAAAAAAAGCCCCCCACCCCAAACAGCCAAAAGAACAGAAAAGGGGCACCCTAGAAATATAGACGTTTTTTCGGCAATTACTGCTCTACTCCAGTCAAACACCACATGATAAAATGTGGCCCCATCCCACCTACACCAATAAAGATGAGTGTTGAGCCTAATTTCCGCCCTCCTCAGGCCATAATGGAGCACCAGAACCTGTCCCCATCCCTGGTCAACATGGTGGCAGAGAAGGCCATAAACGGAGGCTGGAATCCGCCCGCACCAGGCAGTAATGAGGAGCCTCCCCTTTCCTCACTGGGACGGTGGCAGAGGAGATCCAGTAGAGTCAGGACCTTCACCACTGCCCAGTGTCAACAAGAACTCTACACTCTCCCCCAACCATGGTGCCAGTGGAGATCAGGTGGGGAGCATAATGAGGTCCCCTATCTCTCCCAGCCGGGGAGGTATGGGTGGAAGCCAAGAGGGGATCCAAACTCCAATCCTTCCCAGCAGTAATGAGGAGCTCCTCCCTTGGAGGTCAACAAAGACTGAGCAGGAAACCTGGACTTCTACCCTCATCTGGCAGTAACGAGGCAGTGTCCTCCCACTTCTCCTACCTTCGTGATATCAGAGGAAGCCAACTTAAACAGAAAGCTTAAATAAGATCTAAAGTTTCATTACATAATATCAAAAATATTTAGGTTTCCATCAAAAATCTCATTATCCAAGAACCAAGAAAATCACAATTCAAATGAAAAAAAGCAGTCACTGGATGCTAACATCAAGATGACAAAAAATGCCATGATTACCTCACAAAATTTAAAAGCAACCTTCATCAAAATGCTTCAGTGAACAATTGTGACAACACTTGAAACAAATGAAGACAGAAAGTCTCAGCAAAGAAATAGAAGATATAAAGAAAATGAAATGGAAATTTTAGAACTGAAAAATACGATACCTAAAATGGAAAACTCAGCAGATGGGCCCAACAGCAGAATGGAGAGGAGAAAGGAAAGAATCAACGAACTGGACAATAGAATGACAGGAATTATCCAGTCTGGACAACAGGGAGAAAATGGACTACTATACATGAGCAGAGGCTGAGGGCTCTATGGGACCCTAACAGAAGATCTAACAGAATACCTATAGTCTCAGAAGGGTGTTTGGAGGTTGGAAATACTCAAAGAAATAATGGCTAAACACTTCCAGATTTGGCAAAAGACAGAAACCTCCAGATTCAAAAGATTCAAGAAGTTAAGTAATTCCAAATAGGATAAATCCAAATAAATCTACAATAAGACATGCCATAGTCAAACTTCTGATACTGAAGACAGTGAGGGAGACATGACATCTTACCTGGAAAGAAAAAGCAATTCAAATTACAGCAGATTTCTTATTGAAAACAACAGTGGTTGGAAAGAATTGGCACAACATTTTTCACTCGCGGAAAGAAAAGAACTATCAACCTAGATAGGTTGATATCCAGAAAAAATTTCTTTCTTATATCCAGAAAAAAAATCCAGGAGTGAAAGGGAAATCAAGACAAATTTAAGAAAATGTGTTACAAGTACACATACCCTAAAAAAATGGCTGGAGGAAATTCTCCAAAACATAAAGAAAATGGTAAAAGAAGGAAGTTTTATACATCCAAAAAGAGAAAGAACACTTTAAGTAAAAATATGAGTAAACAAAATAAACTTTTCCTTTCACTCTTGAGTTTTTCAAATTGCATTTGATGGTTAAAGCAAAAGTTGTAATATTGTTTGATGTGCTTCTACATGTGTGTAAAGTAAATATTTAAGACAATTACATTATAAACAAAGGAGGGTGAGGAGGTATAAGGGGAGACAAGATCTCTACATGACAACTCCAACTTATAAAACCATGACACTAAAAGACTGATGTCATGTAATGTAACACCTAGAGAAACCACTAAAAAAGTAATACAAAGAGATGCTTTCAAAACACAGAGAAGTCAGAAAGCAATTCTAAACAAAAAATGTTCAAGTGACTCCTAGGAAGGCAGAAAAAAGAAAACAGGAAAACGAAAAACATAGAACATGGAAAATAAAAAATAAAATACATACTTAAGCCCAACATGTCAATACTTACATTACATGTCAATACTTACAGGGGCACCTGGGTGGCTCAGTCAGTTAAGCCTCTGACTTTAGCTCAAGTCATGATCTCACGGTTTGTGAGTTCGAGCCTGCTTCAGATTCTGTGTCTCTCTCTATCTCTGCCCCTTCCCTGCTGGCTCTCTGTTTCTGTCTCTCTCAAAATAAACATTAAAAAAATTTTTAAGTGTAAATTACCCAAACAACAGAACTACAAGCTATGTGAAGCAAAATCTGATAGAACTGAATGAAGAAATAGATAAATTCACAATTACAGCCAGAGACTTAATCGCCTCTCTCAACAACCACTAGAACAACTAGACAGAAAAATCAGCAAGGTTACAGAACTCAATAGCACCACTGAGCAATAGGATCCAATCAGTATTTATAGAACGCTCCAGCCAACAATGGAAGAATGCACATTCTTCTCAAATGTTCATGGAACATGTACCAACATAGATCTTATCCTTATAAAACAAACCTCAACACATTCAAAAGAACTGAAATTATGCAGAGGGTGTTCTCTGACCCAAATGGAATCAAACTAGAAATCATAATAAAAAGATAATAGGAAAATCTCCAACACTTGGAATTGAAACAGTTCACTTCTAAATAATCCATGAGTCTAAGAGGGGATCCTAAGGGCAAATGAAATACAGTTAACTGGATTAAAATGAGAGTACCTGTATCAAAGTACACATGTTAGGACTACATCAGTGTGGAGTGGAAATGTAGAGTGCTAAAAGCATATTTTAAAGTTAAAATTTCCTCATTAAAAATGAAGAAAAATCTCAAATCCATAATGTAAACTCTTACCTCAAGAATGTAGAAAAAGGAGAAAAATAAACCAAAATATAGGAAATCATAAAGATATGAGCAGAAATCAATGAAATTAAAAGTGGAAGAATAAAGAAAATCAATGAAACACTATCATTTAGAAATGATCAGTAAAACTGAAAAACCTCCAGCAAGACTGACAAAGAAGAAACACAGAAGACACAAATTACCAATATTAAAGACAAGGCAGGGGACATCAATACAGATCCTACAGACATCTGGAAGACCGTAAGGCAACAATACAGACAACTCTGCACAATAAATTTGACAATTTAGATGAAATGAATGAATTCCTCAAAAAAGACATAGGTTATTTGAATAGCCCTATAACTATTTAGGAAATTGAACTCATCATTTTAAAACTCAAAAAGAGGAAGGAAGGAGGTAAGGAAGGAAGGAAGGAAGGAAGGGAGAAAGAAAGAAGGAACTCTCCAGGCCCAGACAGCTTCCCTGGAGAGTTCTACCAAATGTTTGAAGAATTCACACCAATTCTATACAATCTCCTCCAGAAATAGAAAAGGAGGGAACTCTTCCCAATTCATTTTATTTAACTAGTATTACCCTCGTATCAGACAAAGTATTAAAAAAAGAAAAACTACAGACCAAAATCCCTCATAAATATAGACGCAAAAACCATTAACAAAATATTAGCGAACAATTCAACAATATACATTTAAAATGATACACTATGTCCAAGTGGGGTTTATCCCAAACATGCAACTCTGGTTCAATATATGAACACCATATTGTAGTACACCATATTAACAGACTAAAGAAGAAAAATCATACAATCGTGCCAGTTGATGTGGAAAAAGCCCTTGACAAAGTTGAACACCTATTCATGGCTTTAAAAAAAACACTCAGAAAAATAGAAATAGAAGGCCATCTCCTCAACTTCTAGCAATTGCACTCCTGGACATTTGTCCCAGAGAATGAAAACTTACATTCCCACGAAAATTAGCAAGAAATGTTTACACAGTTCTATCTGTAATAGCCAAAACCTACAAACAACCCAGATGTCTGTCAATAGGTAAATAGTTAAACTGTCGCCCGTCTATAATATGGATCGCTACTCAGCGATAAAAACCAAAGAACTATTCAATACCCAACAACCTGGATGGATCTCTGGAGAATTCTCCTGGAAAAGGCCAGTCCTAAGAGGTTATACATTGTATAATTCCATTTATGTGCCATTCTTGAAATGGCAAAATTACACAAATGGGGAACAGGTTTGTGGTTGTCAAGAGTTAGGGAGGGGATTGAGTGGAAAGAAAGAGAATGGAGCTATAGAAGGGGGGGGGGTGAGGGACCCTTGTGTGGATGGCATTCTGTATCTGGACTCTATCAGTGTCAGTATCCAGGATGTGATGTTGTACTGCAATTTTGCAAGATGTTACCATGGAGGGAGCTAGGTAAAGGGCACATAGGGTCTCTCTTTGTTCTTTCTTACAACTCCATGGGAGCCTGCAATTAACTCAAAATTCAAAGACTAATTTTTTTTTTTTAAAGTCACAGGACAGTCCTGAGTGAGGCCACTCCAGATGAGGTGGCCTTAGACCACCCTGTGGCAGAAAATAGACGTCGCATGGAGCATGGGGAGCGAGGAAGTAGGTGGTAGAGTTTTAGGGATGAATAGGGAGAGGACACAGAACCAGAGAGCACTAGGTCACTCAGGACCACACGGTGGGCTGCCGGGCAACGAAGCATTTATGACCGTTCTTTGTCAACTGTGAAGGTGAGAAGGTGAGGAGGGATGGGACAATGTTCTTCCTCCTTACTAGAAATTATGTGTGTGCGTGCACAGGCACCCAGGCACCTGCAGGGACAGTGATGGATAGGATGCTGGCCCCATCGTTAGCCATCTGTGGTGCTGAGCCGGTCCTAACGTCTCAAAGCCTCAGTCTTCATCAGCAAAATGGGAATATCAAGAGCACCACTGTGGCAGTTGGATAAGATGGGGTAGTTACAGTGCCTGGGAGCTGAGAAGAGGGAAGAGTGGGTAGCTCGTGTGCCTCTAATATTGTCTTCCAGGTCCTCAGACCATGACCTTCTCCCACCCTCCCCCACTGTTGTCATTACTCACCATCCTCCCAAATGGCTTACTCTTCTCTTCTTCCTGTGACGAACAGTTCTGTGTGGGAAAAATGGGTGCATAAATGTACAAAGGAACTCCTAGCTCAGAGTGACATTTCAATATCAAATGTTAAGGCGTCAGTATGGTAGTCAAAGGTTAAAACTTCTAGTTATAAGATAAGTCCTGGAGGATGTAACGTACGTAGGGCACGGTGAACATTACCGTATTGTGTCTTTGAGAACCGCTAAGAGAATAAATCTGAAATTTTTTTTAATGTTTATTCATTTTTGAAAGACAGAGAGACACAGCACAAGCAGGGGTGGTGCAGAGAGAGAGGGAGACACAGAATCCCAAGCAGGCTCCAGGCTCTGAGCTGTCGGCACAGAGCCCGACGCGGGGCTCGAACCCACGAACCGGGAGATCATGACCTGAGCCGAAGTCGGACGCTTAACCGACGGAACCACCCAGGTGCCCCACTAAGAGAATAAATCTTAAAAGTTCTCCTCACAGGAAAAAAACTCGTAACTATGCGAGATGATGGGTGTCAGCTACGCTTATTGTGGTGATTCTTTGGAGATACAAACATTATCAAATCGTTACATGGCACACTTCGGACTAGTACCATATTACCTGTCGATTCATTCTCAATAAAACTGGAAAAAAATTAAGGCATCTTACTTTTCCTTGACAGGCAACTCATCCACATTTACGGACTGGTCGTGTTTCCCTCACTGGTCTGTGGGCTCGGAGGACAGAGAGGCTCTGGCCCATTCTCACTGAGCCCCAACATCCAGCAGATGCCTGCCTCCTACATGGCTCTCCAGTATTTGCCGGCTGACTGATCTCAGTCACAGGCACTTCACGTCACAGCTTACATTATAAATTTTTGTCGGTGCCCGTGCTAACACACACGACATCGTTTCTTTGATCTACAACTGGCTACATTTACTGTATACATTTATATTTAAATTTTTTTTTTTTTTTTACTAAAAAGCACCTTGTCAGCGACTTACCCACAAGCTTAGATGTAAACACTTCCCAGGGAGCCCTTCTGCTGCAAAACAGACCCCTCTGCACGCAACGTATTTATTTTGCCATTAAGAAAGGGAAGTAACGTCTGCCTTATGCAGGCCAGGATTTCAATTTTCATCACTGCAGACATGTGAAAGCCCCCAAACCAGAAGCCACGATTTCAGTTTCTGTTCTGTGTCCATACAAAACGAATTGTTTTAAAATGGGCATAATGCAATCACATGCATAATAATATTACCAGCGCAATGGTTCCTGCAGCAAACAGGAAGCATGAGAGGTTACTAAGGGTCGGTCTGCTCCCTCTGGGGTTACTGTCACAAAATAGCACCTGTCTGCCCACAGACTGGCCGAGTGCCCGTCTACGGGTAGCTTCCCGCTTTTGGTCAGATGATAGATTTCACATTTCGGAGCGCTGTGAAATTTATTTTTTTAATGACACACGTTTAAAACAATTAACAGCAAAGACTACAGTTCATCAGGGCCTTGAGGGTAATAGTCAAGGATAAAGGGAGCATCTCCTAATGGAAGGTCTAGAATAACTTACATAACATCATATCATGATAACTCTGGTCAATGATCGTCGCTGCATAGTGGGGACAAAGTGAGCTAGTGAAGCATCTGAGAGCTCAGGGCTTTAGGGGAGAGCAGCCATCACCTAATAGCAAAAACTGATAGCCTTAGAGGCCATGGTGGTTTTGAGAATAGTGCTTTGAACTTTACAGCTGCTAATTCACTTAATCCTCATCACAACTGCGCGGGGCAGGCACTATTACTATCCACAGTGGGGAAGTAAGGCACAGAGAGGTTATGTAACTTGCCTGAAGTCCCACTCTCCCAGGACCCAATCTCAGAGCCTAAACAGTCAAGGCTGGCTCCAGAGATCGCAACATTTTTCCCCCGTAGGAAGGATTTCTTTTCACTTTTTAAAGTAGAGCACAAAAATGTCAATGTCAGGATGGGTGAATTTTACACGTCTCTACACTTGGACACTCACCGCCCAGATCGCGATATGGAACATTTCCACCTGGAACATTTTCACCGTGTGACCTGTATCGTGTGCCCGATCCCAATCAAGCCCCGCCTCTGAACACAAGTACTACTCTGGCTTTGATCAGCATCGATGAGTTTTGTTTGTTCTGCACCTTCATATAATTGGCTTATCGAACGTACTTCTTCATGTCTGGATTTTTCCACTCGACAGGGGGTGTTTGAAACCCATTCACACATGGATGTGTGTGCACCCCCAGCTCCTTCCTTTATAGTTTGCTTTCCTTTCTGCCACAGGCGGGCAGGTGGCCTGTGTCCGGTTTTCAGCCATTAGAGCGAAGCTGCTGTCATATCGGCCTTCCTGCTCGTCCTCTTGGGGGACACGGACATTCATTTCCCTTGAGGAAAAGTCTGGCAGCGAAATCCCTGGGCTATGAAGTAAGAAGGTTTAACTTTAGTAAATCCTACCGATCAGCTTTCTACGTTTCTACCGATTCATACTCCCTGCTGCTTCACACCCGTACCGTCACTGGGCATTTTTGGTTTTTTAGAAAACGTGGCCACCCTGACAGGTGTGTGGTGATTGTATCACCAAGGTTTTAATTTCCTTCCTGTACTGACTAGTGATGTGTCAGTTCCATTTCCCCTCATTTAAAAATTGCCTTGTTTTGTCTTTAGCCTTGGTCTATAGGATTTCTTTTTTTTTTTATCAAGACTTTTAAATTTTTAAGTAATCTCTACACCCAACGTGGGGCTCGAACTCACAACCCCGAGATCCAGAGTCGAACGCTCCGCCAATGGAGCCCGCCAGACGCCCTTGATGGGTAGGATTTCTTGATGTATTCTGGATACGTGTTCTCCGTCCCATAGGTATGTTGCAAGTGTGTGCTCCTGTCTGCGGCTCGCCATTCAGTGTCTTGTGTTCCTTGTTTTCATAAAACCCAAGTTCTCCATATTTTCCTTGATGGTTATGGGTGGGGGTTCTATCTGTAGGCGTGCCTTCTTTATGAAATCTCTGCCTACGACAAGAATATGAAAATATTTTCCTGTGTTTTCTTCCAGAAGCACCATTGTTTTGCTTTCACAGCTAACTTTAGGATCCATCTCAAAAATTTTTTTAACGTTTTATATATTTTTGAGAGAGAGAGAGAGAGAGAGCAAGCAGGGGGTGGGGACAGAGAGAGAGAGAGAGAGAGAGAGAGAGGGAGACACAGAATCCGAAGCAGGTTCCAGGCTCTGAGCTGTCAGCACAGAGCCCGACGTGGGGCTCGGACCCGTGAGCCGTGAGCTCATGACCCGAGCAGAAATCAGACGCTCAACCAGGCGCCCCTAAGTTTTAATAATTTTTTAAAATTATTCATCCTGGTTGGATTTAGTTTCTTGAACCTATGGGTTACTACCTTCCATAAGATTTGGAAGATAGTTGGCTATTTTTTCTCCAAATACTGCTTTTCTCTCTCCATCCCTCTCCCTCTCTGGCTCCCCTACACCTGTTTGCTATCGGTCATGTCCTTCTTACAATTTGTTCTGGGTTTATGATTTTTTTCCTCTCTGTGATTCATTTTGGATATTTTCTACCGATCTCTCTTCAGATTTATTTTCTTGTGTTCCGCCGTATTCAGTCTGCTGTGAAAGCCGCCTGAAACACCCTTGTTTAAAATATTTATTTGTTCATCTAGAATGTCCCACTTGGTGCTTTTCGTAGATTCCAATTCTCCTGCGAAATGCCCCCTCTTTGCGTTGATTTTCTCTACCTTTTACTCTATGCTTCACATATGTATCGTAGCTATTTTGATGTCAGGGGCTGCTAATGCTTTTTCTGAGTCATTCTCTGAAGTGTGACCTTTAAACATGTGAGCCGTTTCCACAGAGGAGGTGAACTGAAGCCTGTCTCCTGACTCATACGGCTCCTGGTGCTGTGTTACTTCTCACCTACAGCGTGTGGCTGTTTCGGGGGGGGGGTACTTGTCTTAGGGTGCTGGTGTACATTTCCAGGAACCGGTCAGGAGACGGGCGTTGCTATCCACCCTCAGTAATAACAGCGATGCAATAACCCAAACTGTGTGGTCACTGGACATCAGGAGGCGTCTGTCCCTCCCACAAACCACACTCAATTGTCTCGGGCAACACCAAGTCTCTAGATAAAAATTAGTTTTCGGGCACCTGGATGGCTCAGTCAGTTAAGCGACTGACTTTTGATTTCGGCTCAGGTCATGGTCTTGCTGTTTGTGAGATCAAGCCCCACGTCGGGCTCCATACCTGGCAGCACAGAGCCTGCTTGGGATTCTCTCTGTCTGTCTCTGTCTCTCTCTGCCCTTCCCCCAATCGAGCTATCTGTGTCTCTCAAAATAAATTTAAAAAAAAATCGTTTTCACCATTCTCTCTCCTTGAATTTGCCCATCTGTATTGAGGATCGCCGATTTACCCATTTACAAACCACAGTTTGAGTAAGATGGCCCAAAATGAGGTTTCTCTGTAGAATCTTCTGGGAGAGGGGCTCTTTAAAAATTTCACCAACTCCCTTCACCCCAGACCGTGAATCAGCCGCAGTGGGGGAGCCGGGAAAGAGGTCCAGGACCATGCCTTGGAGCCACTGCTGGGCCACTGGAGGCAGACCAGGACCCACTCTACCCACATCGCTGGGAGCGTTGCACCCCAGCAGGAAATGGCTGAACCTGTTTCCTAACTTGACCTGCTGGCCTGAGTCTGTCCAGCTGCCCGGGCCCTCTGTGCCTGTCACACAGGGTCCTGCGGTCTGAGGTCACTATGGGGCAAGACTGTAGCATACAGACTGAGGCTCTCGAGGACACAGAGATGAGGGTGGGGTTTCCCTGATGAACTGCAGGGTAAGAGATGAGAAGTAAAAGGTGAACTCAAGTCAACTGCTTTATTTATTCTCCAAAAAATGTCCTGGAATGTTTTCTTGATATGCCCAAGGTTAAATGGGCTTGATAAGAACAGGCCTCAAAACAAAACAAACAAACAAAAAAGTAGGAAGTTGGGGGCGGACCCTTTTGTCCCCAACAAAGGAAGAGGGATCCTAGGATGCTCCCAATTAACGGCAGCAGATTCTTTAAACAAATTTTTAATGTTTATTTATTTTTGACAGACAGAGTGCAAGCAGGGGAGGGGTGGAAAGAGAGGGAGACACGGAATCGGAAGCAGGCTCCAGGCTCCGAGCCATCAGCACAGAGCCCGACGCGCTTGAGCCCACGAAGTGGGGGATCATGACCTGGGCCAAAGTTGGCCACCCAACCCACCGAGCCCCCCAGGCGCCCCGACAGCAGCAGATTCTCACAGCCACCTCTCTCTGTTGAATTTTTTCAGAACAAGGACACTGGAAAAGCACGTAAGAATATCTCACGCAGTTGGGATTGAAAAACAAACATACACAATTTGATATAAGTCACAAGGATGCTGGCAAAAAACCTCAAACCTGCTCTCACAGTGGGGACAGTCCCAGTGGCCATGGAAAAGGCTGTTCGTGTGACCCTGGAGCCAAGAGGAGAGACAAAAGCAAACCCAGCAGGTGCCTCCCCAGGGTCAGAGGACTTCGAAGACAGGGTGAATGGCTGTGGTCTGATGTACTGCAGCTCTCCCCACGGTCAGCGTTCACGGGGATGGGTGTTTGTCGTGGTCAGGTCTCCGGGCAATGACAGTGGGGTCCGGGCTAAGCCGAGGGGGTGGGTGGTACAAGCTGGTGTGGAGCGTGGAACAGCTTGTGGACAGGCCCCCCAAACCGTCCTGTGATGTCTAGAACCCGTGAGAACCAACCTTGACGGCTGAGCATCTAAGAAACTTCCAGCAGGGCAGTGGCACTGATGTGGGGACAGAGCGAGGCTCCGTTCTGGCCTCCCCGTCTCGAGAGCCTACCTTGAGGCCACGCCCACCCAGCACCGAACATGCGCCCCTGTTGTCAGGACGTTAGCTTCCGAAGGCTTTGCTTTCTGAATCCTAGAAATCCCAACTTAAAATTTTGACTCTTCAGTTGGGTGTCCGACTTCTGTTCAGGTCATGATCTCACAGTTTGTGAGTTCGAGCTCTGCATCGGGCTCTGGGCTGACAGCTCGGAGCCTGCAGCCTGCTTTGGATTCTGTGTCCACCTCTCTCTCTGCCCTCCCCTGCTTCTGTTCTGTCTCTTTGTCCCTCTTTCTTTCTCTGTCTCTCAAAAATGAATTAAAAACCATTAAAAATTGAAAAAAAAAAAGGCTTTGACTCTAGAATGCCTTCACAAAATGTCGGTGGAACATTGTACAGAAAGGACTTTTCCCACTTCGCTTGGCCCCTCACCGGCCCCACACCCCAAGGACTACCAGCCTTGCCCCTCCACCTCGCCTGGCCCCATTCCACTGGGGGACACGCAGGATCCGGAGCGCTGGCAGTCCCCGCGCTGGGTGGGCCAGCGGTCTCCCTGGCTTATTGTTTAGAATTTAGAAAGCACTTTCCCATAGACACAGGGGTTAGGTTCCCAGGCCAGGCATGAAAGCCCATTCTTGTTTCACTTGTAGATAAACTGCATTACTGCAATTCTCCACCCGACCACATTGTGGAACTCGGTATAGAAAGTTCTACCACCCTACGTTTGTCGGAAAATATCCCCAATTCAGTCTTCAACCTCCCGGACGTGGGGTATGGGCTCCGTCTCCCCTCCTGCGAGAGACCAGTCTTCAGTGACGTGGGCCCTGGGGCTCCCACCTGCGTCCAGATGGGGGCTGGTGCGTGGACCACCATGGCCCAGAGGTGGCAATGCCAGGGCCACAGAAGCAAAGCCAGGAATTGAGGGAAAGAGCAGAGTCCCAGGCTGAGGCAGCGTTTCATACATAAAATTATCAGTAGTTTCTGGAAGTGGAACCTTGAGTCCCATGCTGGTTTGTGATCTCTGTCACAAGCTAGGGCAGATGAGATGCACACAACCAGAGGTCCTGGTCAGGACAAAGGATCTAACCCAGAGGAGGGCAGGGAGGGTTCATCTCGAAGGCTAAGTTGGATCCATCACTATGGCTGTCATTGCCTCAATCCCCGTCAAGCTGAGTCTGGGCTCAGCAGAACCCGGAGCCCTGATCGATTAGTGATGTCTGCCGAGGGAAGGGGCAGGGACAGTCCCTGCGTGTTTGCCAATCCTGGCTATGCCCTCGCGGGGAAAGTCAGTACCCACCATATTTTTAGAATTCCCCAAGGAAAGGTGTGCTTTTATACACAAGACACTCGGATAATTTTTGGAGGTCGATCACAGAAGCGTTACTTATCAAGGCTTCTACAGTTGGGCACATGAATCTGAAAATGTTGTATGCCAGATGATGTCTGTACAGTGTGGGGAAAAAGAACGTGATCACGTGCTGGGGGAAGGGCTTTGCTATACCTAAAATCGAATGTTGCCTGGACAGCTGAAATCACTACTATTAAAAGGTTCACATTTCTTACCATAGTGTCCAGAAAAGCACAGCTACATAATATACTTGTGCCCGCTGCGTCCTGCACCTGAATTTTTACTGTAATTTTATCTTACCATACTTTATGAGTCATCATAATTATACATGCATGTATTGGGGGCAGTAAAATAGTATTTTGTTGATTGATTTACAACATAATTTGAAGACGCTTTCTCTCCAAAATGCTAACGTTCTACTATTGTCATGTAAAAATGTTTTTCCTCTGCTACGACCCCCTCAAACTGTGTGTTTCAGTGGGTACTTTTCCCGAGGAGCTCCCGAGGTACAACCAGATGCTCCAGGTCTCATGGGAAGCACACCGTGAATCCTGAATGAGGGAGGGTGTTTTTTCATAGCAGAAACCTCCACACTGCTGACACCCCACTGGAGGAGTTCGCTTCGCACAGCCCAGCTCAGAACCAAGACAGGGGACTGTGGACCTAAAGGCATTCATGTGACCTGCAGTCCAGTTGTCCAGCAGAGCTCATGCCGGCCCTGCAGCTTCAGGTGGAACGAGCTGGCTTGTTCCCCCACCCCTGAAGAGGTCAGGTCTCCCCTGAAATCCACTGCAAACCTTTCATGCTTTTTAAATAAAAAAGATGTCTTGTGATTAACATAGTGCGCTCAACTCACATGAAGCAACCACATTTAGGATGTTCTTTTGAGTGATCGCATGAAAGATGGATGGATGGGTGGTGGATGGATGGATGGTGGATAGATGGATGGATGGATAGATGGATAGATGGATGGATAGTGGATGGATGGATGATGGATGGATGAATAGATGGATGGATGGATGGGTGGTGGATGG
>NC_064810.1:3518908-3553903 GCF_023721935.1 Panthera uncia
TGGATGGATAGATGGATAGATGGATGGATAGTGGATGGATGGATGATGGATGGATGAATAGATGGACAGAAGGATGGATGGATGGAGGGTGGATGCATGGATAGATGAGTGCATGGATGGATGGTGGATGGATGGATGGATATACGATGATAGATTTTAAATGAATAAATTCCCAGCCTAGGACCCTCTTGATGGTCTGTATTTGACTTCCCTTCTTTGGTGGAGGCAAAAGCCCCTGGCTGCAGATTTGCTTACGTTCCAGAACCATCTCTGTAACAGCTGGCTGCCCTGCTCCTCCACGGCTTCCTGGCTCTCACAGTCTCAGCTGTGACATTTCATCATGGGAAATGCGCTGGTGGCTCTTTTTGGCCTTATCGTTGCTAACGCTCCTACGGGCCTTCTCTGCCCAGAGAGGACAAGGGGACACCGGTCAGGCCCCTGCACCCTCTATAGTCTGCCGCCTCAGACTGCAGATGGCTGGGCAGGTGGCCCTCCTGGACTCACCAGGACATTTATTCCCGTTGCTTCCCCATTGAGCGGCCGCTGGCATGTGACAGACCTTGGGGTGCTGGCCCTGCCTGGACAGGAGGGCGTGCCCTGGCACCCTGCCATCCCTTCGGCCATCACTGGGCTGCAGAATTAAGTATAAATATGGACTTCTGATCAGCTACTTAAACTGGCTTGTTTATAATCCCTAATCTGTTTTGCACACCAAATTTTAATATGTCACATTTTCTCCCAAGTAGACGTCTGTAACTGTTTTCATCATTATGAAAATAGTAAGTACCTTTTATCAAGCACCTTCCACATGCCAGGCACCTTGCTCTGCTGTTTACATACTTTGTATCCTTTACTCCTTAGGACACTCTAGAGGGGGAGGTATTATTTCCGGGGACCACGTGTCCTGGTTTTCCCAGCACTGGGGACGGCAGTAAGAGGGGTCCCTGGGACGTGGGACTTTCAGTGCTAAAAGCAGGATGAGTTGGTCGCCCTATATTATCCCCACTTTATGAGAATGTGCTCTGGATAATGGCAGTTTTGAAAATTTGTTGAAACTTAAAAAAAAAAAGCGCTCTTCCCTATGATTCATCAACATACTGCCATGTGCCCTTGAAAGAATGCATTTTCTGCTTGTTGCTGGCCACTGTTGTGAGCAACTGGGGCTTGACCCAGCTGGGACCTGTTGGGGAGGGTGTAGAACATTCTAGACTTCTCTGTCCAGGGAATGAAGGTTTGGGGTTCCTGCCTCCTGCTGGTGCATCACCTCCAGGGCTAAGCAGCGAGTAGGGTCCGGCTGACAACCTCCTTCCAAGGCATCAGAGAAGTGGGGGCAGGGCATGGGAGACGTGGGGCTGGGCCGGGGGAAGCTTGAGGTGAGAGCCACCGGCAGGAGGGGAGCAGAACCTGCAGGCACCTGTTTGCCGAGGCCACGGCCATCACCAGGCAGAAGCCCATGGATCTGAGCTGCGTACGAGACATCCGGTGCAATTTGTTCTCTAATTTATTAAGGTCTGTTTGGCATGTATCACCTCCTTCCGTTTCCTTTGGGCTTTATTTGCTCATTCTTTTTCGGACTTCTTACATTTGGGAATCTAGTTCATTATTATTTTAGCCTCTTCTCTTTTCGAGGAGAAGCTTTTAGGGTTTTGAACATCTCTTTGAGGAACACTGTTTCTATATCCCTAAGAATGAAGATGTAGGTTTAACATGGCTGTTTAAAATATTTTCTACCAGTGCATGGGCGGCTCGGTTCGTGAGTTCAGGTCCCGTGTCGGGCTCTGTGCTGACAGCTCAGAGCCCGCAACCTGCTTCGGATTCTGCGTCTCCCTCTCTGTCTGCCCCTCCCCTGCTCATGCTCTGTCTCTCGTCTCTCTCAAAAATAGATAAACACTTAAAAAAAAGAATAAAATATTTTCTAACTTCAACATAGTTTCTTTTTTTGGCCCAGGAGTTAGGGGTGGATATATTAATTCCCCTTCATAGGTCTCCTCCCCCCAAATTACCTTCGTGGTTAATTACTCACCCAAGTGTGGACAAAGAATGTGATGTTAACGAAACCAAACGTGAAGTTTTTTTGAGACCGGGCTTGCGCCCCATTCTGTAGATGTCCTGCGTGTGCCTGAGAAGTCCCTGTGTTCTCTCATAGGGTGAGATATCTGCATCTCAGTGTATGAAGGTGTTTCTGGAGCTCTGGAAGACAGGGCAGGGTGGAGAGGCCTGGGACGGACGCCCCCAGGGGAAGCCGGCAGGAGTGAGGATGGGCGGGGGGTGGGGCGCCTGGGTGGCTCCGTTGGTTGAGCATCCGACTTCAGCTCAGGCCATGATCTCACTGTTTGCGAGTTCAAGCCCCGTGTCAGGCTCCTGTCCTGTCATCCTATCAACATGGAGCCTGCTTGGGATCCTCTGTCCCCACCTCTCTCTCTGCCCTTCTCCTGCTCACGTGCACCACTTTGTACCCTCGACCCTGCTTTAAAAACCTGTGTTTAATCTTCAGAGGGAGGAGTCAGGTTTGAGCAGAATGAGGGTCGTCCACATGGGGCGGAGAGGAGGAACCAGAGCGAGGCGTGCAAGTGTCGCCGTGGGGGCAGCCACCCAGGCTGCGGTGCCCCAGAGGGGGGCGAGGGGCGTGTCCTCGTAGGGGCTGCTTGTGTCCTGACAAGTCTGTGCTACTCTCTGTTCCTTATGTCTTCAGGATTAATTTAAGGCGTGGAAAGACCTTCTCCACACATTCTCAGTGTGCCGAGACCATTAAGAAAGATGTTTTGATAGTTTCATGGAAATAAGAACATTCTGGAGGTGGGGAAGTCTTGGTGGGGAGGCCTGGGGCACAGGCCCTGGACTCAAACCAGCAGGCCCGGGACCTGGCCGCCTCTCTCCTGTGCGCCCTGGACAAACTGTGGAGTCCGCTGGGCCTCAGTTGCCCTATCTGCATTGCAATTAAATTACAAATCAACAACACAAACACTTCAAAAGCATGCTTAGAAAATGCAGACACTCTGCTAAGTGACTCTGGAGTCAGGAAATTATGGTAGAAATTAGGAGGCCTCGGCTCCCCCTGAACGGAGGGCTGGCGAGAACACGTGATTTGGTAACAGCTAAATATCCCCGGAAGCAACAACAAAAATCAGCAAAACTTAAAAGTGAGTTCTCTGTAAAAACTCAGAAAATAGGCAAACCCCCTAGCCTGAAAGCTCTAGAAGAGAGGGGGCGGGAGGGGGGAGGGAGAGAGGGAGAGAGAAATTATGACTAATAAGAATGAAAAGTGGGATTTAATTACAGCAAAAACTAAAGGGATACATTTAAGAGATACTATGAATAACTTTATCCAAGGAATCTGAAAACAGCAATGAAATGCATCATCTTTAGAAAGGTAAAAATCACCAAAATTGAATCAAGAAGAGAAAAGCTGAAATAAACCCTTAACCCTTGCATCAAAGAACTCGGTAGCCAAATTCTCCCGCCTCCCCTAGGCGTCCCAGACTGATTTTCAGGTGCACTTTATCAAATCTTCATGAAATAGCTCACTTTCATCTTACATCTTACACAAATTCTTTCAAAGAGAGAAAGAGAGAGGGCTAAACAATTTGTTGTGAGATGCTGGTATAGATTTGATAAGGAGATTGGCCAGAGAAGTCGTGTATGTGCAACTCAGCCCCAAGGACTTACTATCTAGACTATATAAAGAAATCCTACAAATTAACAGAAAAAAAAAAAAACTCTATCATTTAAAATGGGCAGAGTATGGGGCGCCTGGGTGGCGCAGTCGGTTAAGCGTCCGACTTCAGCCAGGTCACGATCTCGCGGTCCGTGAGTTCGAGCCCCGCGTCAGGCTCTGGGCTGATGGCTCGGAGCCTGGAGCCTGTTTCCGATTCTGTGTCTCCCTCTCTCTCTGCCCCTCCCCCGTTCATGCTCTGTCTCTCTCTGTCCAAAAATAAATAAAAAACGTTGAAAAAAAAATTTAAAAAAATAAAATGGGCAGAGTAGGGGGCGCCTGGGTGGCTCAGTCAGTTAAGCATCCGACTTGGGCTCAGGTCATGATCTCGCAGTTTGTGGCTTTGAGCCCCGCGTCAGGCTCTGTGCTGGCAGCTCGGAGCCTGGAACCTGCTTCGGATCCTGTGTGTGTCTCTCTCTCTCCCTGCTCCTTCCCTGCTCGCACTCTGTCTCCGTCTCTCTCAAAAATAAAGAAACATTAAAAAAAAATTTTTACAGAACATAACATGGGCAGAGTAGGTGAACAGGAAATTCATGGAAGAAACCCAAGCATCCAATAAGATGCTCACATTGGTTGGTGAGTGTGGAGCTGGAATGAAACTATGCCACCCCACGTCATGCTCCTCCGACTGGCGGATACCTGAAGTCTGTCAGTGACGAGTGTCCCCAAGCACGTGGAGAGGCAAGCCTTCTCGGACCTTCCGTGGGGCACCCAAAATGGTCCAACCACCTTGGAGGGCAACGGGGCGGCATTTGGTGAAATGGAAATTTCGTGTTCTTTACAACCTGATTCTTTTCAAAGCTGAAGGAAAGGAGGCACGCAGTCCTGGCTACGTGGCCAGTGCGTGGCGGCACCCGGCTCTGTCCACCGGGCATCCGCCTCTCAAATGAGGAGAACCATCACGTACGGCGGTGATTCATCTCTTAAGGGCGTTTGAACATTTTAATAAATCAAGATTTTTTTCTCACTCAAATGATTGTCTCATGATTACAAAAAAAAAAAAAGAAAGAAAAACTTCCAAAGTATTTAATCCCAATAGAAGATCTAAACCGTCAAATGTCAGCTCTTTGAATGTGTCGATATAAAGGATGTCAAAATTGCAAGTAGAGGGGGAAAAAAAAAAAAACAGTGGGTGTATTTTTAGCTTTAATGCTAACACCGAAGCATCCAGTGCAATCATGTGAAAACGTTTCCAGGAACATTTTAACCGCTGAAAAATGGCCTGTTTTGTACAAGGAAACGAAGGGTATTTTGCCGGAGGACATCCATGTTTCTAAAAAGTTGAATTGGACTTGGGGTGAATGGCAGCGTGGAAAGGACTGCTTTTAGGAATCGTTCCTCCCCAGTCCTGCACACTCCTGCTGTGCTCCCAAGTCAGGCTTTTCAGCTGCAAGGGACACGTGGGTCGTCACGCTGAGCTTCTGATTTTACAGACGAAGGACATCACCTGGCATTCCTCCTGTTTCACTGTGAATTCTTAGGGAGACCCGGGCGTGCCTTCCCAGCTACCTGGTGGTCTTTCTCACCTTTGGGGGAGCAGAGCACCCGGGGGCGGGGCGGGGGAGACGCCAGTAAACTGAGAACTTCCAGGAGATGCGCTGATACCTCGGCACTGGATTTTGTGCTTTCAGATGTTGAACCTTAAAGGAGGGGCCACTTTGGGGTTCCAGAAAGATGTGCGAAAGCAGTTCCACCACCCCCCACCCCTACCCACCGCAACCGTGTGGCTCTGGGGGCCGAGGGTGTGTAAGGAGCACCCTGATGGGTGGGGGATGAGGAGCAATGATCTGTTAGGGCAGGTGTGAAAAGCTGGGGAGGACACAGAAGAAGACACTTTGTAGACATTGAAATAGTTCATTTACTGAACATCTGCTATGATGTGAATCATCGCACAAGGTAGACCCTGGGAGGAGTCCGGAGCTGTGGGACACTCGGTCCCCAACTCAAGCTCACAAATTAAATTCTGTGAATGCCTGAATGCACATATGAACACACACACCCACACCCACACCCACACACGCACACACACGCCCACATGCATCCTAAACATAACAAATCTTTAACCAGCATTTGATTAAGCATCAGTGATTTGTAGAAGCCCAAAGAGGAACATATTTCCCGTGCAATGGGGCAGGTGGATGGCTTCTAAAAAGAGGTAGAGATGTGTCAGGCGTGTATTGGAATTAAATTTACCAGGATTAGTTACAGGCCCATCATGTGCAGGGAAGAAGTCCTTGAGGCCTATTGCCAGTTGACCAAGGATGGGGTCTCCCGCCTTGAGGATCTACAGCATTTCTTCACTGCTTTATAAAGCCAACTTCAAGCCTGCAATTCGAGGTCATTTCTCACGATAATCCAACAGATCAAAATATCTACATGGCAGCTAAGAGAAGGCACGCGGAGCCCGGAAGCTGTGAGGGGACGTGAGCTGATCACAAGGTCCGCGCAGCATGCGGACGGCCCAGGGTGAAGGTGTGCAAGCAAACGCTAGAAAGGCCATCAGGAAAACATACCGACATTTTTAAGAACATTGCCGGAGAGAGCGGGAATATCCTCCTTCCCCAGGGGAGGCCTTCCTGGCAGGTTGAAGGTCTGTGCACCGGGAATTCAAGCGGCCAAGGACAGCAGGTGGAAAAGCACAAATTGCAAAGACGTTCCTGCGCTAAAAGCTCTCAGCTCAGGGATGTTGCTAAATCTCTGAGTTCTTGAAGTCGAGGTGGAAACGCGTTGCCAGAACCAACGGGCTCTATGTGAGAAAACGAACCCAGGAAGCCAGCTACAATTAAAGCCCTAGCAACAGGCACAGCAGGCAGCAAGGTTTTAAAATGAACCACGATGTGTGGCTGCACACGTGTGTACTGACACCCAGCCTCGCTCCAGGAACACGCGGGGGGTAGAACAGGTGTTGTCTGTGGGCCTATCAAGATTAAAGCTAATTTAAGGGACAAACTGGGGTCTGAAAAACAGGGTCCAACTCTGGTGGGGTTTGTGTGGCCAGGACCCTTCCCGTCTTTCTAGAGCGGACCAACCCCTGCGTTTCCACTTGACCCAGAAAGGACGGACATCTTGTCGACCATGTGATCTCCTCTGACCAATCAGAGCCCCCTACTTCCCAGCCTCAGGGATTGGTTTGGACGTGCTCATGTGACTTGGGGTGAACCAATCAGAGTCTTTCCTGGCCTCTGCTCCTGGAGCTGGTGGGAACGCCGTCCGGGTGCCCTGATACTGAGCCAAGGCTCTGCCAGCTAGGGCTGCAGAGCATCCCGGAGAGGTGTCTTATCCGAGTGCCGTCAGGGGCCCTTGTTGTGCGCCTGGACCCCCCCTCACCCGTGTGAGCCAGTAAGCGCCCTGCCCTGATCAGGCTGGTTTGGGGTGGTTGCAGCTCGGAAAGACTCCTGGCTAATCCAGCCTTTTATGATAATGGTTTTTAAAGTGGCATTTTAAGGAAATTACAGCTAATAATTGCCCAGAATAGAAATAGAACTGCCTGTTAGTTGAGGCCACTGAGAAATGATCTACATTTTAGCCGTACTGATAAACCTTTGTGTTTATATAGTATTTCCCCCAAACTCCCTCTCCCTCCCCTTCCCTCCCCTTCCCTCTCTCTTCCTCCTTCCCTCCCTCTCTCTCCCTCCCCTCCCTCTCCCCTCCTTCTCTCTCTCCCTCCCTCCCTCTCCCTCCCCTCCCTCTCCCCTCCTTCTCTCTCTCTCTCTCTCTCTCTCTCTCACACACACACACACACACACCTTTCAGAGAGTGTTATGAGATGAAATCAATTTTCCTAGTTGCTAGGATGTCTTTATGTACTAGAGAGTAGTAACTTACCGAAGGGCACCTTATCATTTTATTTTTTTTTTTTTGTTTTTTTTTTTTTTTGTTTTTTTTTTTGTTTTTCATTTATTTTGGGGACAGAGAGAGACAGAGCATGAATGGGGGAGGGGCAGAGAGAGAGGGAGACACAGAATCGGAAACAGGCTCCAGGCTCCGAGCCATCAGCCCAGAGCCTGACGCGGGGCTCGAACTCACGGACCGCGAGATCGTGACCTGGCTGAAGTCGGACGCTTAACCGACTGCGCCACCCAGGCGCCCCAACACCTTATCATTTTAGAAAGTTAGTGGAACTTCTGAAACATCTGCCTCACTTTCTTGGAGCAGTTTTTGAATAGTTGAACCAGGCTGGCTAGTTCCAGAAAATTCTGAGCTCCAGCCGTAGACGGCCATTTTAAATACAAAGCAGATATGGGCACGGTCTTGTGTGGTGCCACTGGGAGTGTGTGTGGAGCCCTTGGGGCCTTAGATGACATTCTGGAAAGTTCTTCTGGAGCTCCCCCATGGGCCACACAGAATGCTTCCTGAGGAAAAAGCCCTACCTCGATTCCCCTTGGGGATTCGCTGACCTCTCCATCCAGTGTCTAGGTTAGAGGTCCCCGTACCCCTGCCAACCACACATAAGCAGCTCTCTACACCGGCCAGGGCCCAAATCGACCCAAAATGGGCTTTTCGTGAGATCCTGGACTAGCCTTCAGGCTCAGAGAGGCCCCTGCTTCCAAGGCCGCCTGGATGCCAGAGGTCCAGCCACTGACTCAGCCAGGCACCCCTGCTGCAGCCATCGGGCGCCCGGAGGTGCCAGCCACCTCCCAGAGCAGCCCCACGTCTCCTCACCCACTCCCCTGGCCACCACAGAGGGACAAAGCTCTGAGAACCTGGCGACACCCGCCCAGGAGTCACTAGACCCCGTAATCCAGGACGGTTCTGACACGGGTTGTGGGGCCTTGGACAAGTCACCGAGCCTCCCTGGATGGCAACTTCCCTGTGTATAAGTGGACAGACTGAACTAGGAGGGTGGTTTCCAACTGTCCACAGCCCAAGCCTCAGGTGGGGCGGGAGGGCTGGTGGGGAGGGGGCAGAGCGGCCAGTCTGCCACCCCCCACCCCTCCCACAGCCAGGCAGTCAGTCCCAGCTCTATCTGAATCACTGAGCAGTGGGGCTCCTTGGCAAAAAAAAGAAAAAAAAGGGGGGGGGGGCGCCTGGGTGACTCAGTCAGTTAAGCGACTGATTTCGGCTCAGGTCATGATCTCACGGTTTGTGGGTTCGAGCCCCGCATCAGGCTCCGTGCTGACAGCTCAGAGCCTGGAGCCTGCTTCCGATTCTGTGTCTCTCTGCCCCTCCCTTGCTCATGCTCTGTCTCTCTCTGTCTCAAAAATAAATTTAAAAAAAAAACATTAAAAAAATTTTTTAAAAAAAGGTGTGAAATCCACTTCAGTCCATTATCCTTAAAGGCCTTTCCAGTTCTGAGATGCAGTGAACAGGGAGCCCAATGGCTAATCCACAAATGCGTCAGAGAGACAAAGATAAATCTGGAGAGAATCGGAGGTCGTTTGTGGGGAACAGCCCCACCGAGGAGTGGGCACACGGTACCTTCCTCACCCCATCAATAAATGCTCAGTACGTACTGCTAAGTAAATAAAATATGAAACAAGAAGATTGTTGAACTTAAAGCTGAATTTTACATTTGAAAGAAAATTCTTTAGTTTTTCTTTTTTAAAAAAATTATGTATGTATTAAAGATCCCTCTTTGAAATAAGTTCTCCCCTATAACAGCAGGTTAAAACTAGCTAGAAGGAGGAAATAGTATTTTTGGTTTGCTATTTATTAACGTAGAATTTTCTTTAAAGCACATTGTGAACATTTTTATAATCCTCTCAACATTTCAAGGATTAGAAAATGAGAGAAAGATCAGCAAAGCAGAGTAAAATCCATAATGCTCTGATTGTTCCGAATTCAAAATGCTGGAAGAGAAATATTTCCACATCCACATTTTCAGGACTCACTGTTGCCCATTGTGAGTTGGCTTTAACTCTTCCTGAGCCACTCAACCATTCTAGCAAAGAGTCAGTATATAACTTCGAAGCCACAGGCACGAAACGTCCACACCTCAGGTGATTAATATCATCTGTATTATTAAGCGGTCAATGTCCTCGTGCAGCTGCAAAGAACCCTTTGCATTGGATGCCTGGGCCCCTCTCCAGGCCAGCCAGAGCACGATCCGGTGGCCCACTCCATTCCCAGACCCCACCCAGGGTCACATTTGTTCACAACACGAGCACATCTGAGGCCTCCAGACACAATGACGTACCCAGCGGGGCCACGCCTGGCAGCTCCTGGAAGGTGGCCAACGTCGGATTCCACCCTGAGTCCTGATCGGTGACCTTTTCAGCTCTTCTCTCTTTGAGGTCCCTGTGTTCCTCTTCTCGCCTGCCAGGTTGTGGCCGGGAGGCTGACGGTGACAGCGGGGACAAAGGTGGCCAAAATATATATAAAAGTGATTAGGAGCTGGTGTATATGTCTTCCGCCTGCTGGAGGGGTTCCACCTGTGTCTAGTATTTCTATTCCAGCCGTCTGGGCATCCTTCGCTGAGTAAGCCAGTGAGGAAATCAGTGAGTCGTCCAACGTTTGTTGGAAGCCCCAGGCACTAGGCTAAGCCTGTAAGATGAATAGACTCTGTTTTGGCTCTCAAGGACTTTATTGTCTAATGTGGGGGAAAGACAAATAAATAACAACAGCTCGAAAATGCTGCAACCGCAGGACAGACAGTCCGCTCTGCACGCAACAGGAAGAAGCAATCGCCTGCTGTGTCTTTTCGGCATCTCATGTTAATGATGTCGTTATTTGAAATTTCACCCCCGCCCCCCCCCCATCACACTGTGGTTTTAAAAGACCCGCTTTAAAAAGCGATCAGCACGTATTACGGGATTCCTACGGTGTGCAAAAGAGGAATGTGTGAAAACAATCCCCCAGAGGAAGGAATGGGCAAACGGAAGTCCCCACTTACAGTTTCGAGGTCTCAAGCTCTTCAGGTGAAGTGCCGCAGCGCTGGGTGTTACTGACGGGGGACAGTGGCACCTTAGAGATGCAACAGAGCATCACACGAAAAACAAAGGAGCGGCTGAGGAGCAAAGCAAGGCACAACAGCTAGTACGTGTTCAAAGTGGCGATGTCCACTGCGGAGATGACACCAAGCGCTAAAAAGTACTCAGTTTCAGGGGCGCCTGGGTGGCTCAGTCGGTTAAGCGTCGGACTTCGGCTCAGGTCATGATCTCGCGGTTCCTGAGTTCAAGCCCCGCGTCGGGCTCTGTGCTGACAGCTCGGAGGCTGGAGCCTGTTTCAGATTCTGTGTCTCCCTCTCTCTCTGACCCTCCCCCATTCATGCTCTGTCTCTCTCTGTCTCAAAAATAAATAAACGTTAAAAAAAAATTACTCAGTTTCAGATGCGTGTTCTGTATGTTATAATCACCACGACAATAAAAATACCCGATGCCCAGCTGATTAAAACGTGGGATGAAAAAATGGAAAAAGAAACAATGTAACAGTATAAACCCGACTATACTCCAAATCATCTCGAACACAGATGGGCTAAGCACTCCAATTAAAGGGCAGAGATGATCAAGGGGGACCAAAGAGCAGAACATCAATGTATGTTTTCTGCAAAGAACCTGTTCTAAATATAGTGACACAGGTTGATGAAAGGGACAGGAATGGGAGAAGATATAGGACAGTCCTAAATGTGTACACACCCGATTACAGAGCTTCGAAAGCGCCTGAAGGAAAAGCTAACAGACCTAAAAGGAGGAACAGACAAATCAACAACTTTGGTTGGAGATTTCCGTGTTCCTCTCTCAGTAATTGGCGGGACAAGCAGACAAAATTAGTAACAGTATCGCCTTTGCTCAGGAACACAGCATCAGCCAGCGGGCCTGATTTACAGTTGTGGACCCTCCACCAACAACTGCAGGACCCACTCTTGCCAACGGCATGGGGACATTGGCCAAGGGAGACCAGGTGCCAGGCCACAAACCAAGTCTAATAAATGTCAACTGGCTCAAATTATGTAATGTCTGTTCTCAGAGCATAAAAGAAGTAAACTAGAAATCAGTTGACAGCGAAGTAGGTGGGAAATCTCCCGGATATTTGGAAATTAAATAACACACTTTTAGATAACCCATAAGCCAAGGAAGAAATCACAAAAGAAATGAGAAAATATTGCGAACTGAATGAAAATGAAATCACAACATATGAAAATTGGTGAGGTGCCATACAATAGTGCTTAAAAGGGTATTTATAGCTTGCGATACTCAGGTAAGAAAAGAATAAAGGCCTCAAAGCAATGATCTCATTTCACAAGTTCAGAAACGAAAAAGACGGCAGTGAATCAAGTCCAAATTAAGAAGGAAGGAAATAATAGGTGGAAATCAGTGAAATGGAACATAGAAAAAGAACAGAAAATTCAGTGAAAGTGAAACTAAGTTCTTTGAAGAGATCGACGTGCCTGATAAACCTCTAGCCAGAAAAATCAGAAATTAAAAAAGTCAAGGCCTACATGAATACTAGAGATTATAAAGAGGACATGACTATGGATACTATAAAAATTTTTAAATAACCAAGGAATATTACAAGCAACTTATGCCAATACATTTGACAAGTTACTTGAAATCAACAAGTGTCTTAAAACATGCAAATTATCCCAAAACTCACTCAAGAACAAATAACAACCTGACTATCCCTGTATCTACTAAAGCCATTGAATTTGTACTTAAGAACATTCCTCAAAGAAAACTCTAAACCCAGGTGGCTTCACTGGAGAATTCTACTAAACATTTTAGGAAGAAGTAATTCTGACCCTGTAAAAATTCATCCCCCAAATCCCGGCAGCCTCTTTTTGTAGAAATTGACCAGCTGATTATAAAGCTTCGGCAGGCAATGAAGGGGACAGGGACACAGCCACACTTTTTTGGAAAATGAATGAATGACACCTTTGACTGTCCCAGCGTCAGAAAATAGAATCTTTAGGGACAGCTGGGTGGCTCAGTGGGTTAAGCGCCTGACTTCTGCTCAGGTCATGATCTCACATGAGCTCAAGCCCCACATCCGGCTCTGTGTTGGCAGGTCGGAGCCTGGAGCCTGCTTCAGAGTCTCTGTTTCCCTCTCTCTCTGCTCCTCCCCCACTCATGCTCTCTCTCTCTCTCTCTCAAAAGATAAATAAACATAAAAAAATAGAATCTTTAGTCTTATAATGTTTATCTGTGAGCAAATAAATGTTGATACACAAATACTTACCTGATAGACACCCATCTATTATTTTACTTGACAAAGGAGGACAGATAAATGTCTAAACAGCACCCCCAAAAATGTTCAACATCATTAGTAATCAGGAAAACCTAAATAAGTCACAAGATATTTTTCCACACCCACCAGAGTGGCTAAAATTAAAAAGAATGGCAGCACCAAATGTTGGGAAAGACGTGGTCCAGCTCGAGTCTCATCCACTGGTTGGCGGAGGGCGGGGGGGGGGGGGGGACACGGGACAGCGGTGCAACCATTTTGGAGAAATGCCTGGCAGGGTCTTATAAAACTGAACATACACCCGCCCCCTGGGCCAGCCTTCCACTCGTCGGTGCTTACCCAAGGGAAGTAAAAAGCATCAGAAGGATTGTACCAGAAACAGCGGCTTAATTCACACCAACCAAACACTGGAATCAGCTTGGGAGACTGTCATCGGGAGAATAAGAAACCGTGGCATTCACCTAACAACGGAGTCCTATTCTTCCGTAGAAAGGCCAGCACCTGGGGCGCCTGGGTGGCTCAGTCGGTTAAGCGTCCAACTTCGGCTCAGGTCACCATCTCGCGGTTTGTGGGTTCGAGTCCCGCATCGGTCTCTGTGCTGACAGCTCGGAGCCTGGAGCCTGCTTTGGATTCTGTGTCTCCCCCTCTCTCTTCCCCTCCCCAGCTCACACTCTGTCTCTCTCTCTCTCTCAAAACTAAATAAATAAACGTTTAAAAAACATATGTAAAAGCCTCCTGTTAGTACCGTGACCCTGTGTACACATCACCCCCTCTCCTATAGTTTTTGCACCGTCCGTGCCGGAGCATATTTGGTATGTAAGCATCCACAGCTGGGCTGAGTTGTTATGAACTGCATTCTTTATTCTAAGGAGCCCGTCTTGGTCCCGCTCCTCCGCGCGTCTGCACCTAATCTCCGCCTCGGCCAACATCAACCACCTGTGCCTTCGCTCCTCCTTCGGATTTTCAGCCTTTCTCCGTCTCCGGGACGAGCAGTGCCTCCTAGATGGGGCAGAGAATGGGGCTTTTCGTTGTTAAGTTCATCCCGTTGACGTACATGACCTGACGTGCCCTTGACCATAGTTCCCTCGCTCGGATTTCTGTAGATTCCACTTTCTCTTTTTGTGATAAGGTGCCGCGTCCACACAATGCTTCCGGGTAATTCTTCCTCCCACCCCACGTGCTCTGCTTCCCAGAACCAACGCGGACTTGGGGAGCTCCCCGTGCCCGCGCACCAGCCTCACCTGTCCCATCCATTCGAGACACCCTCCCTTGGCCGGGATCCTCTCTCCATCCCTCCTACGCCTCTGCTTTCCTATCCCTCCCTCCCGTCTTCTGGCAGAGGTCTCGTGGGTGGCCTCGCCTCATCACAGAGACTTTATGCTACTGTCCTCCTTCTTCTTCCTCGAGGGAGAGGGGAGTGCTGACTTAGACCACTGGCTTTTGTTTTTGTTTTTGAGAGAGAGAGAAAGTGCGGGCACTAGAGGTGGGGGGGGAGGTGATAGAGAATCTTAAGCAGGCTCATTTGCTCATTTATTATGCTAAGCTACTTAAGGGCAAGGATTACTGCGAGGATCTGAGCTGTTAATTGAAGAAATATTTGAGGGACGACCGCTCTAAGATAAAAGCATGTACAACATGAAGGTCACTTCTGTCCTCAGAATTTGCCGCCTGCTGGAAAGAATCAGATATGAATCAAATCGCACAAATAGTTTAGAAAATAGAATTGCTTGCAATTAACATCTTTTCTCTTTGTAGGGTTGCTTGGCTCTACTGATCCAGTCGTTCTAGAACATGCACACGTGGCAAAAGTTTAATCGTCAGATGCCAGGTGTGTGGGCTATGCCTGCAGGGATCCAGAGAGTCTGAGGACATGTCTTGTGCCTTGATATATGGAGGACCCCACCCCAAACCTTTTCTTATGCTCGCCTTCCAAGCCTGTATGTATGGGGTGCCTGGTGGCTCAGATGGTTAAGGGTCCAACTCCTGATTTGGGCTCAGGTCATGATTTCATGGTTCATGAGTTCAGGCCCTGCATCAGGCTCTGCACCGACAGCGTGGAGCCTGCTTGGGATTCTCTCTCTCTGTCTCTCTCTCTCTGCCCATCTCCCTCTCTGTGTCTCTCTTTCAAAATAAGTAAATAAACTTTGAAAAAATTTTGAAAAGAAAAAAACAACAACAACGACCCTGTATGTATGATCTCAAGACCATGAGATCATGACCTGAGCCAAAATCAAGAGTCAGATGCTCAGGGATGCCTGGGTGGCTCAGTCAGTTAAGCGTCCGACTCTTTATCTTGGCTCAGATCATGATCTCACAGTTTGTGGGATCGAGCCCCACGTCAGGCTCTGTGCGGACCTCATGGAGCCTGCTTGGGATTCTCTCTCTCCCCCTGTCTCTTGTTCCCCCCTCTCTCTCAAAATAAATAAAATTTTTAAAAAAGGAGTCAAGACAGTCAACCAACTGAGCCAACAGGCACCCATAGACCACCGTTGTGTTTTAGACGGGAAGACTTGCAGGGCATTTTACTGGTGACTCTAAGCGCCATTTACAGCCGGGGTTGGGCTGGAGCAGGCGAGGAGCCCCTAGCGGGTGAGGCCAGAGGGCTGGACAGGTGCCCCTGGGGGGGTTCGGCAGCCTCAGGCCAGATGAGGAATTTGCAGACGGCACCGGGTACTTTTTTTAAAGAGTTTTTTAATGTTTATTTGTTTTAGAGAAAAGAGAGGGTGCGGGAGGAGCAGGGGGGGGGGGCTGAGGATCCAAAGCGGGCTCTGTGCTGACAGCAGGGATCCTGCGGGGCGGGGCGGGGGGGGGCTCAAACCCATGAACTTCAAGGTCATGACCTGAGCCCAGGTCGGATGTTTAACCGACTGAGCCGCCCAGGTGCCCTGGCACCAAGTATTTTAAGGCCACAGCTGGCAGGCGTTTTGTGGTGGTCTCGGGGCTCGGGTCTAAGAAGCTGTCCTGGCCCTGACGTTCACCAGGTGCAAACCTCCATCTCCCGTCCGCAAAACGGGGTGATGCCGCCTTGTTCGTAGCGGAAGGGCCTGGCCCGGCGTCTGGCAAGGCAGGGTCCCACCGTCGCGGCCACCGTTACAACCACCTGACCTGGCGTCTCTCCTGGGTCCCGTCTGGTCTCCCCTGCGCCCCTGCCCCGTCGTCCTAGCCGTGCGAAGCAGCGAGCCGTCCGTGAGGCCCGCATCGCCTCCTGTGAGGGCCATTCGCCACTGAGCCCGGACGCGGGTGGAGGAAGGGGGCCGTGTGGACGGCCCCCACATCTGGGCCGATTGTGCCAGGAGCTCCCCTGGGAGCTCCGTCCCTACTAACTGCCTCACTTTCCTAGCGCACCTGGGGAGGATCTCGGTTCCCAGGATCCCCCCTTGGGGAGGCGGCTTATCTGCCCGGAGTCCTGGGCTCCTGTCCCTGTGGATCTGCATAATCCACAATTTGTCAGGGGTGGCACCTGTCAGGGGTGGCACCCCCACCCCACCATGTGCCCAGAAGCCCCCTCCTCTGCCTTCAGAATTACGTCTGCATCAGTCCGGGTCCTCCCTCTCCTGTTTCCTTCTGTCCCGGGAGAGACCGGGAGGCCTCCCCGAGTCAGGAACAGTCCTGGGGTGGGTTTCGTTGAGCACCTGCCACGTAGGGCTTGTCAGACTCTGTGCACAGCCCGGCCCGGGGATAAAAACGGAGAAGTGAGTCTGATTCTGTGGGGTGTGGTGTGAGCTGAGATAGGGGACTTGCGGGTGATGAGAGCACAGAAGGGCCACTGAACCCCCCAGGGCCAAGGCAGTCTCCTGGGCAAGACGGCTCCCGGGCTGTGCCCATGGGAACAGCGGGGTCAGCCGGACGTTGGACGGGTGGGGTGGTGTGGGTTACGCCACACTGAGCAAACAGCATGTGTCCGAGCAGAGAAGCGTCTGGAAAGACTGAGCGGTTAAGAGGGTGAGCCCACAGCCCACAGCCGCGTACGTCCGTTTCCTCTTCATTCCATTGGCGTAAAGGGAGCACAGCGTGCCGTTTGCCAATAATGACAAAATAGCACTTTTTGTTGCAAATTCCACAGAGCCAACGGCTTTATGCAGAACGCTCTCGATGACGGTGCCTAACTCTGGTATTGGTTTTGGTTCGATTTCGATTGGACAACTTTTTGTGCTTTTCACGATGCAGCCGTTACAGACGAGGCACATTCAGTTCATCTGCATTAATACGTTCTCCATCACGTTTCTCAAGTCTAAATAATCAGCAAAAAATGTCAGTGCCGCCCGCACTGTCATGCACAGCGTTTCTTCGTGTCCACGGCGCTCACTGCCCAGTTGTGGACAATCACAAGCCATCACCACGATAGCACGGAACGCAGGGCCGGGGCGAGATGTGCGGTCGGCAAAGTGCCAGCATTTCCACCATTCTGGGCCAGTAGACACAAATAACCACAGAACACAGGCGACGGTAACACATAATAAAATAACGGAAAGTGATGAATTTTGAGCATTCGTTATCTGTGTTTTAATACATAATTCATTTTTTAAATGTTTATTTATGAGACCGAGCACGAGCAGGGGAGGGGCAGAGAGAAAGGGAGACACAGACTCCAAAGCGGGCTCCAGACCCCGAGCTGTCAGCACAGAGCCCGACGCGGGGCTCAAACCCACGAACCGTGAGATCATGACCTGAGCCGAAGTCGGAGGTCATGCTCAACCGACTGAGCCCCCAGGTGCCCCTAATACATAATTTATTTAACTGTGCATTTATGTGGCTTATTAATACCGGCTAATGATGGGCTCCCAAAGCCAGTACAAGGTGGCACCAGCACACCCTGTAGGGACAGACGGACCTCAGAGGAAGGAATGGCCAGTCCGAGTGGTGTGTAAAAGGCTGCATGGAGGACACAGATATGAATGTGCTGCTCCTGGGTCCCAACCCCAGACCCTGTGAAGCTATTTCTTACTGGGCAAAAGGGATTAAGGTAACAGAACTGAAGATGTTAATCAGCTGGCCTTAAAATAGGGAGATTATTCCAGGGGCGCCTGGGTGGCTCAGTTGCTTGAGCGTCTGACTTCCCTTCAGGTCATGATCTCACGGTCCGTGGGTTCGAGCCCCGCGTCAGGCTCTGTGCTGAAGGCTCAGAGCCTGGAGCCTGCTTCGGATTCTGTGTCTCCCTCTCTCTCTGCCCCTCCCCTATTTGTGCTCCCTCTGTCTCTCTCTCTCTCTCTCTCAAAAATAAATGAACATTTTTAAAAATTTGTTTAAAAAAATAGGGAGATTATTCTGGGTTACCCAAAGGTCCAAAGGAGTCCCCAGGATCCTTCAGTGTGGCAAAGGAGGCAAGGGGCAGCTCAGAGCGATGTGAGCCCAGAGCCTGGCCCTGACGACCTGCCGTGGAGGTAGAGGACAGGCTCTGAGCCAGGAAACGGGGTGGCCTCTGGAAGCTGGCCACCTCCCCCACGAACCTCCCAGAAGAGCCTGCCCTGCCCACACCCCGATTCAGCCCAGTGAGACTTGTGCCAGGCTTCTAGCCTCCAGAAGTGCAAGGTAACAAATTCATGTGGTTTTAAGCCACCAAGCTTGTGGAAGCCTGTTACACCTGCCGTGTTTCTCTCCCCCGGCCCCCGGCTCCTGGGAGCAACCGTGGGGGTCACCGAGCCTCATTAAAAGAGGCAGGAGGGCAGCGGGATTGATCACATCAGGCCTTTATGAGGATTAATCAGGATTATGAATGTGACGCTCTGTGCGGGTCCCCTTGAACCGCTGTGAAAACGGGGCGCGGGGAGGGTTGAGCCCTTACGAAGCCAGCTTCCCTGGGAAGACTGGGTGCTCTTTCCCCCAGAAACAGCGGTGGTTGGGGACTAGCCCACGTCCTGGGGACAACGACCGCTGTGCATTGTTTCCCAACAGTTGCAGCTGCAGAAAATGCCTAATTCCTGACCGCGGCGTGGCCCCGGGCCAGCAAGGCCACTGGTGTTTTTGTTTGCCTTTGTCCTTTAATGACTTGGGAGAAAGCCATCTTTGGGCGCTGTGTCCTTCAGACAGATCAGCAGAGCAGAAAATGCCTCTTTTCTCGGGCACAGCTGGGCTGGGGGGAGGAGGGCCCTCCCCCTCCCCCCACCACCCCACCCCCACCTCCGGAGGGTTTCCAGCTCAGGTTTCCAGCTGCCCAGCTGCTCCAGCTGTGTCTCACCTGAGAACAGGTGCAGGGAGGCGGGGCTGGGACATGGACGCAGGCCGCAGTTTTACCAAAGCACCTGCTGAGAGAAGGAGGGGACACCTGCTGTAGAGGCTCCCGGACACCCCAGGTCCCCACAGGCTTTGTCTTTCACCGTCTCATCCCGCACCAGTCAGTGGTCCCCGAGCCCTTCCAGCCTCAAGGGTTTTGGCCTCCAAGTCCAGTTGACTCATTGCCCGGGGAGCAGAGCAAGGGCACAAGGAGGGGGGCGGGGTGCCTTTGGGGTGCCAGGCCCCCCGCCATCCTCCCACCGCCCTGGCCTGGTGGTGCCAGCTGCTGCCTCTCCCCGTCCCTCTATCAGCACCCCAGATGGGGCCCCTGGGGCGAGCAGAAAAGCTCAAGACCCCGGTGTGAGGGGCTGGGGACCGGGGCCGGGGGCAGGGGCAGGCCCACAGAGGGCAAAGCTCTAGTGTGGGCTTCCCGGGAAGTCAGACCCTGGCGGCCGAGGACCCGGCAGTGCCGCCCGCGGGCTGGGCTGTATGACCCTGAGGACGGGGTTTGAGGTGCGCTCACGGGGCCCCATACAGTGTCCACAGTGTCCAGAATCACAGGGCCGCTTGAGGCCGCTCATTACTTCAGTCCTGCAGACGATACAGACGGTCAGCCATGGAGCAGGTGGTCACAGGCGGCGGGGGAGACCCGAAACTGCCATTTCTCTGAGGGTCCTGCGTGCTCGTGGGCTGCCCAGGGAGAAAGTCCAGGGGCTCGAGGGTTCTGGGTCAGACGGGCAGGGAGCAGCGGGGCCGTCGGTTAAGCGGGGCGGGTAGGTTGAAGCTTGAAGAAACACGCGCGAAAGATGAGGCTACCCCTGGTTTATTGAATCAGAACCTCTGCAGGGGGGGCCTGGGAACCCGCGATGCAGACCCCTCCCCCACCCCCCAGATGCTGGTGCTTCGGGAAGCCTGGGGAAAACCCTTCTCCCGTCACTCGTGCTCAGGGCGCTCCGATGGCGTCCCGGCACATTCCAGCCGTTTCCCAGGCCAGAAGGCTGGCCCCACGGGGCCCCGACTCAGGTGCAACCTGTGTGCCTCCCCCAGACTCCAGACCCAGACCCCAGACCCAGCAAAGTCTTCTGCCCGCTGCCCACCTGCCAGGGGCCTCCAGGAAAGCCAAGCTCCCTGCTGGGCACTGAGGTCCAAGGTCACAGTCCCCACGGAGCCTGTGACCACACTTCACAGTGGAAGGGTGCACCAGCGTCTGGGACTTTTCTCCAGGCCCTTCTCCCGAACGCCTGCCCTGATCCCAGCCCCCGGTGACCTGCGAGGGTCACTGACCCCTAGGAGCACCCAACAGGCTGGCCCTGTCAGGCTCGGCCCCGGTGTGTCCAGCCTCTGGGCACCCAGCCTCGCCCCTCCCTTTTGAGACCACAGAACCTTCTGGACTCTGCTGGACGAGGAGAGAAAAGCCACAGGAAGGGAGCCTTACGGTCTTTTGTGAATTTTTTAAATATTCTAACGTGGTTGTCACAAAACACTCCTAATGCTACCAACAGTGTGCCCGCGCAGGGACCGGATCCCTCGGAGCAGCCACTGGTGGAGCCCCTCCTCCGAGGGGGGGGTGAGGGCTCTCGACCCGACTGGGTGGCGGGGGGGGGGGGGGGGGGGGGGGGGGGGGGGGGATGGGAGGTTCACTCCCAAGGCATCTCCGCACTCCTCACCCATGTCCCGTTACAGGGCCAAGGACTCAACCTTGCATCTTAATACAGACATGGCTCCGTGATTGGAATTGCTCCTCGGAGGCCTTCCCCGAACCCACGACGATGCGACACGGGCGGGGTCTATTCCTCACTTTCACAGATGCTTGTAGACACAGCTCCAAACTCGAGATGTGTGTGGTCGGTGACTTGGGGGTAATTTTCCACTGAAAGTTCGGCAAGCTGACTACGTTTTATCTTACTTTTAGTTCCTTGGGGTTCTGTTGTTCCTCTCTCTCTCTCTCTCTCTCTCTCCTGCTCCTCTCTCTTTCCTTTAGTCACAAAATCCACAGGGATAAGACTAGAGTTCACCTGTGATCTTTGCAATACTTGGGCTTCTGGGCACCAGCTTCGTGAGAAAGAACCCGCACACCTGGCGGGGCCGGGCCCTGGGGAAGGGGGCCCAGAGCGCCATGCGCGGGACATCAGCCACAGTGGAAGAGCCTGCAGGCCTGGGGCACCGGGGATGGCCTCGGGAGCCGGGCCGGGGCACCGGCAGCTACAGCTTGTTGGGGCTCCGCAGGCTGTGAAATGAGGGCAGACGCACACAGGAAGGTGAGAAATGCTGGTCCTCGCAGTGCTATAAACTGCACCCCAAAGTCTATAGCATCCTCAATAGCCAAATTATGGAAAGAGCCCAAATGTGCATTGACTGGTGAAAGGGTAAAGAAGATGTGGTTTATATACAAAGGTGAGCTACACAGCGACGAAAAAGAATGAAACTTGACATTTGCAACAATGTGGATGGAACTAGAGTGTATTATGCTAAGCGAAATGAGTCAGAGAAAGACAAATATATGATTTCACTCACAGGTGGGGTTTGAGAAACTTAACATATGACCATAGGGGAAGGGAAGGAAAAATAAGATAAAAACAGAGAGGGAGGCAAACTGTAAGACACTCTTAAATACAGAGAATAAACTGAGGGCTGCTGGAGGGCAGGTGGGTGGGGGATGGGCTAAATGGGGGATGGGCATTAGGAGGACACCTGTTGGGATGAGCACTGGATGTTCTATGTAAGTGATGGATCACTGGGTTCTACTCCTGAAGCCAAGACTACACTGTATGATAGCTAACTGGAGAAGAAAGAAAGAAAGAAAGAAAGAAAGAAAGAAAGAAAGAGGAAGAAAGAAAGAAAGAAAGAAGAAGAAAGAAAAAAGGAAGAAAGGAAGGAAGGAAGGAAGGAAGAAAAGAAGGAAGAAAGAAAGGAAGGAGGAAAGGAAGAAAGAAAAAGGGAAGAAAGAAAGAAAGAGGGAAGGAAGAAAGAAAGAGGAAGGAAGAAAGAAAGAAAGAAAAAGGGAAGAAAGAAAGAAAGAAAGGAAGAAAAAGAAAAAGAAAGAAAAAAGGAAGGAAGGAAGGAAGGAAGGAAGAAGAGAGAAAGAGAAAAGAAATACTGGTCCCCAGAGGCTAAAGTTTTTCAATCGCATCAATTCTGCCTTGAACCAAACTCTTGGATAAACGTATTAAACCGAGGTAGTTTCTTTCTGCCTAGTACGGAAATACCCAAATCACCATGGTTACCAACATGTTTATTTTGCTGAGCTGATGGCAACTTCTGCTACTCTAAAGAGAGGATTTATAAACACTTGAGGGATGAGTAAAATACGAGGCGGCCAAAACGACCGAGGGAAGCTTCCCCGCTCCGGGGCAGGCGGCCCTGGGCCAAGCCCCCCACCCATCCCCGGAGTCCAGCTCTGGGTTTCGGGTGAGCCTCCTGCTCCGGTCTCTCTGGGCCTCCCCCCCCCCCCCCGGGGCGTCTCCTCCTTTGCCGACTGTCATCTGCACCCTTGTGTTACAACAAACGAAGCCCGGGTGTCCTGTGAGTCCTTGGAAAGGTCACCGAACATGAAGATGGTCTTGGGGGACCCCTGGCACATCCTCCTTCCCCCCAAAATGTCCCTGACCCGTGGCTCCATTGGAACAGGATTAAGATGACGCCTGCCCTTTATGGGAGAGAGGGATTTGCCTGTCAGCCTTCCCCCAGCAGGGCCGGGATGGGGGAGGGGCATGCCAGACTGGGTCTCCGTCTCCCCGACCCCTCTTTCCCTGTGCAGAGTAGCCCCCTGATGGGCCCTGGTCAGCACCAGGTGGGCGCAGCCAGGAAGCCCTGGGAGCCGAGGGCCAGGAAGCCGCAGCGGGACGGTGGGCACGCCTGGGGACGGTACGCTTGATCCCGAGGCACCTCCTCCCGCCGACCCCCACGTTGTTCCTGCCCCTCCCCCCGGGGAGCCCACCTGGCTGCAGGTAAGGGAGGCTTCCGGAGGAGAGGTCTCTGCAGCCCATGGCATCGTCTCCATCTGGGGGTGAGGTGGGAGGTGGGGAGCTCTCTGTGGCCCCCGAGAGCTGGGTCGCCCCAGGACGTGGGAGGGGGGACACTTCCCCGAGGAGGGAATATAAGTAGCCAGCAGCCTCTGTGAACGGACACGCTGGTGAGAAGGCTCCTGCCGGGTGCAGGGCCCGTCTGCCCCCCGAGAGGGTGAGGAATCACACCAGCTGGCCCGGGGGGGAGAAAGGGTGCGGGGGGTGTGCCTTCCTGTCCCGAGCAGCCAGGGCCCTGAAGGGGCCGGATTATGTTAGCTGAAGCTCAGGCTGCAGGTAGGGGACCCGGCAGAGGACATCGGCGTGGCCCTCCTTGGTCAAGTGGGAGAGGAGTGTGAGGGAGGACTGCCTCGAGCAAAGAGCTGACGGCTCTAAGACCCCTGTGCTCATGGGCGACGGGTGAGCCGATCTTCCCCAGACGGAGGGCGGGCCGGCCAGCCCACGGGGGTCGGAGGCCACACAGGCCACGATGGCGACACAGCTCCCTGCACCGTGTGAGCGTTGAGGTGCCCCCTCCCCCCAGCCACCAGGGCTCCGTGGCCGCCCTCCTCTCCAGCCAGGTGACGAGGGGTCCCGGGAAGGCAAAGTCTCGGGGCCTCTGACACGGCCCACGAAGGGAGACCGAGGGGATTGTTGTTTCAAGGTTCTGCCCCACGGTCCCAGCCCCTTTGGTCATGGCAGGTGGTGAGCCCAGGTCCACCTTAAGGAGGAAAGTTCTGGAGCAAGGGCGGGCATGGGGCTGGTGTTTACTCAAGCCCACCTCGGGGGCCAGGCACGGTGCTCCCCCACCCGGTGTCGTGTCTTTAGTATTCTCCGCTGCTCCCCTAGGGGGTTCGAGAAGGAGTGTGAAGGTCAAGGGCACGGCGTGGCCAGACCTGGGATGCCTGTGGGGCCACCACGTACTCGAGCAAGCTAAGAGGCCCTGTCACAAACCACCGGAGTTGTAGCCAGGCGTTCTCACATTTGCTGGAACATAAGTCCCCCCCCCGCCCCCAACTTCGGAGCACCCGGTGACACCCGTGGGACTCATGCTCCGCAGTCCACGCGCTGGGAAATCTGGCCCAGCTCCTGCACCGACTGCTCGACCGGGGGCAGGTCCCTAATGTCTCAGGGTCTCTGTTCTCTTCCTACGGTTTCAGGGTGCTGACACGGGCCTCCCAAGGTAGCGTGTGTCCATGTGTGTCACGCCGTGTGTGTCCACCCTCAGCCATCGGGGTGACTGATGCCCTGGGGGCCAGGCCCTGGTGGTGAGAATCACGACGTGGACCCCGTGTCTCTCCCGTGAGCACTGGGAGTCTCTGGCTGGCTGAAACTGACCAGCAGGAGGCCACCCCCTTGATGGAAGTGGCCTGTGCCCGGGTCTCAGCAGGCAGAATGGGACACCCTCCTAGCCAGAGTGACTGGCTCAGGGTGGGGACAGGACCCAGGATGCTTCAACCCGGACGTAATCCCAGCTCCTTTCATCAATAGTTAGGGGAGACACCGTCATCCTTTGGCCATACGTGAATGAAGGAGCGCCTGATCCTGATCACCCCTCACAGCTACCGGGGGACTAAGAGGGACCTGTTGGCTGAAGCTGAAACCACGGAAGGAAAGCAAAAAAGATGAACCAAACCTGGGTCCTTGAGAGCTGCGGGAGCAAGCCTCACCCGAAGCCCACCCTGCCTTGGACTTGCCATTTGCAAGAGGCCAGGAATCGTCTTTATCATGAAAGCCTGTTGGAGTTGATGTTTCCCTACTCGGAGCCCAAAGCTCCCCGACCAATGCTAGATGGCATGCCCCGTGCGGGAGAGGCAGCGCCGGTAACCTCAACAGCACCCTGACTCCCACGATTACGCGCTACCTTGTGGGGTGCAAACTCTAGGTAGTCCTTGCATTGAAGAGCTCCCCGCTAAGTCCCTACCATCTATTTCTTTCCATCAGAATCACTCTGGTGTCCGGGGTCTCACAGAGTAAGAATCTGCAGCCCCTGGAGTTGGGAATGACCCTTCCCCACCCAGCAGACACCTGGCATCCTGAGTTGTGGGGCCAGCCTGGGGCACCCCGGTTCTCCATGCTCCACAGGCCCCCAGCCCTGCCTGACCATAACCTCCCCAGCACTTGGACTTGGAAAGATGTCCAGGCTACGTTCAGGCCGGAAGCACTTCTACTCTGTGGCACAAAGGCTTTCCTCCCCCACTCGGCCATTTCTCTGGCTTTGCTGGAGTCCCGGGAACCTGCGGGAAGCGGCCACCGCGGTCCCCACCGGTCCCCACCCGGGAGTCTCCAGGGAAGCCTGGTCCACTGGCTCGTTCCCTGGGGGCTCTATTGCACAGACTGTTTCCTGCTGTGGCTGTCTTTTCCCTCCCAGACACAGAGAGAGAGAGAGAGGAGAGGAGGCGTCCCCTCCCTCAGCCGGTCCTGGTGGAAAGCAGGGTCCCCTCGGGCCGGGGCCACACAGGCGCAGGGCCGGCGCATGGAAATAACCGTTCTCCAGGCGGCCGCGTCCGTCCTGAAAGACCGGCGGCGTTTCCCAAGCTGTTTCCGGGACCCCCCGGCCCCACCCCAGCAGAATCGTGTCCTAGGACCCCGAAGCCCTGCAGAACGATTTCAGATTCCCCTTTGCAGGCAAAAGGCTCAAATCCAGCAAAAACAGAACTAGAACTAGGGCTCTGGTTGCAGGAGACACAAAGGGACCTCCCGCCCTGGTCTGCAGCGCCATCTAGTGGCCGGTATGAGGCATTGCAGGTCGGGTAGAGGGTGCACAGGAAATACAGGTGGTTCTCACCTCGCCTGACCCTTGAGCGCAGAGAGGGCATCACAGCCTGGATCCCGGGCTGGGAAGGACGTGGGGCTGCAGGTGGTGTCTCGATGTGAGAACTGCTAGGGACCCAGAGCCTGAGCCGATCGAAGCCCCCCACCTTGCCGAGCTCCTGGGTGCTCTCTCCACGGCTCAGAGGGACTCAGTTCTCAGGACCTCGAAGGCTCCCATGCCTCACCGGTGAACCAACTAAGTCTTCTCCGGGGCAGCAGAAAGAGCCTGAACTAGGAGGGAGAAGATCTGGGTTTCCACTGTGAGCTGCTTGGAGCGGTGGTTTAAAATTTTAGCCTCAGTTTGCTTGTCCGTAAAACGGGACCGGGGACTCGTAACTCGTAGGGTTGTTGCAACAATCAGACGGACAAGGGGAGAACGTTCGCGGTCACGCTCAGGTCCCACCGCAGCCTGCGGCAGGAGCAGAGCAGGAGCGGCGACCTTTCAACCAGACAGGCTTGGGTCTAACGCCAGGACCCAACTTCCTAGCTGACTGCGGGAGGGTCACGTGATGTCTCCATTTCCTTGGCTGTAAAGTGAACATAGTCATGTGGGAGGCTTGTGAGCCACCCAGTCACGGGTCTTGAAACCTGGATTGACTGAAACGTTTATTGCCTCTTTTCAAGGCAGGCGAGTGACAGGTACCGAGTCAATATCACAACAAATGGGCTCAGACACGTTCCCGGTGTCCCCAGAGTGCCCAGCACAGCACCGTGGACTCAGTGATGCCAGGTAAGCCTGGGAGGCGACTGAACCAAACAGAGCAAACGGCACGGTCACAGTTCAATGTCACATGCGATTTATTCTACTTGCGCAAAATCAGTTTAGCCACATGTTGGAATGTTAGCCACATATTGTAATGCTTTACCGACTCTTGAGAATATCCACTAAATCAAAACACTCGCATTCTCCAGATATGAATCGCTGTTAGTTACACTCAGCAAAATTAATCTCCAATTAGTTACATTCAACAAAGTAATCTCATGAATTAAAGACCATGACCACATTGTAATTCTAAGTTCATCGAGGAAAAACGCGATGCTTTCAGGTGTTAGCTAGCGAATACAATTCAATTTGTTTCACATAAAGTAAAAAAGCACGATCCGTCAGTATGGTGTAATGGAGAACATTCTAAGATAAAAATTTAGATTCTACACCCAGTTCCTTATTAATTCATTTTGTGGCCATATGAAAATGACTCACCCATTTCTTCTCTGCTTTCCCATTGTGCAATGGATAAATAGTACCTCTCCTGGGGTAAAATTATATTTTTAAATGGCTGTGAAAATACTTGGAAAAAATATAAAATAGTGAGTATGTGTATGTATATAATGTTATTTCTACTTATAAAGATTTTCATATTAATGGAGTGTCTTTTGAGTCCTTGTTGTGTAAATAAAAACAATGTCCTGGAAAGGCAGACGTTAAAGAGCATATATGTCCACTAAAAATAACATTAGCGGTGCATTTATGACTGACCTATTGTTAAAAGAACTCCAAGTGCACCGTCAAATATCTTTGAAAATGTGAAATATATATATGACAGAGCGTTGGATGAACGGATGGCTGAATGGATGGGTAGCTACGTGGCTGAGTGGATGGGGGGATGGGTGGCAGGCGACAGATGTCAGTGGTGAGCAAAACCAGAAAGGACCACTTGAGCCAGTTAGGAGGGTAAAGAGTCTGGGGGCTCTGGGGGCTGTGGAGGTGATCTGGGTGATGGCAAGGCTGGATCCAAGCTCGTTTGAAGATCCCCATGCCTGGGGCATACCCCTCACCCCACCTCCTACTCCAAAAGCTCTTACATCCGCCTGGTGGGCATTGCTTATCTGGGACCTACACAGACGACGGGTCTCCTGGGTCAGTCAGAGGCTGTGTTTTCAGCACCCCCAGGACTCATCCAAGCTCTGGATGTGGGACAGAGCAGGTTTCCGTCGATGCTTCATGGATTAAGAACCGAGGTTGATTCACAGCCACCTGCATGGAGAAGGAGGTGACCAGGGTCAGTGCGCACGCCGGAAAGGAGAGGTTCATGCAGGAATACCCCCCCGAGCCTGGGTAGTGTAGGGTGACCATCACCCCGAGGACAGGACTTCTACGCTCACTGGATGGTGAGAGATCGTGCCCGAATAAAAAGGCAGCGGCTCCCAGAAGGCACAGAGGAACGGGGACCATGGCGGCTGGACTGGTCTCCGGTGAATGGGGCTCCGGTGAATGTCAGCACATAGTGGCCTGGACACCTGAGCCGGACGACCACACCCTCGGGGCCTTTGTGCCATTGTCCTGTCTGCGGAGGACACACTGAGACTCGGGGCTCCCGGTGCCGAGGGCCGCGCCGAGCGCCAGCCTGGTGGGGACGGTTTGTTTGATGTTTCTCAAAGAGCACATTTTTGCAGGAACTCGAGACCCAGTCAGAGATGTCCTTCACTTGGGAAACAGAAGCCACGGGAGAATAAGAAAGGATGAGAGGCCAATTTTCCCTCCGGTGTTTTTTCATTTTAGGTGGGGAGGACATCCAGAGTCACCTTGCCCCCACATACCAGATGTCCTCAGAAACTGAGCAGGACAAACGTTGGCATCCTCGTTGGGATTCACGTGGTAAGTATTCAGTAAGATTCACTGAAGTTCCCTTGGAACTCTATCCAGGGAGGTGACTGGCCTCGTGTGCTGGCCCCGGTCTTACTCTGCCCATCTGAACTGCAGTGGTTCCAAGAACTTAGATAATGTATACATCTGCTATCAGGTCCTGGAGCAAAGGGGCCGCGGCAAAGCAGAGGCGTGATCCCTGCAGTGTCCCTGCCAAACCAGCTCCTGGAGCTCCTCTCACGAAGACGAAGTCACGCGGAAAGGGACGTCGCCCCGTGGGGGACGTGTGCTAATCTGGCCTCCGATGTGTGACTCAGAGGGTTCACTTGAGCTCTCTGGGCCCGATTTCCTCATTTCAAGGGTGGAGCTCCTATCAACCACACTTTGCTGGGTTGGTTCAAAGTCTTATCTCAAGAGAATAAAGAGCTGAATGTGGGGAAGGCAGCCTTGGCTGGGGAAGAGCCTGAGGAGACAGGGGCATGTCTACACGACAGTGTCCCCTGATGGCGGACAGGATGCAGCGGGTCAGTAAGCAGAAGGGTCTCCATGACTCAAACTGCGTGGGCCCCAAACCAGAAAGAGACTAGAAGGCGCCGTGCTAAGGAGTCTTAGTTATAATCCAGTGTCGTTGAACCTGAACCACTGCCAGTCACCCACATGCTGGGGCCCTCGGGGTGGCAGAGAGCCCTGACCAGTGGGGGCAGCACCTGCGTCCCCAGGGGCTTCAGGGCCCCAGGAGGGTTCTTCCTTCGGACCACAACACTGCTCCCTCCACTGCTGGGCACCGTGGAGCCCCACGGAGAGAATTGTGGATTTCTTAGATAATTGCTAAAATACAACTTCTCCGGGTCTCCAACGAAAGGAAAAGCCAAGGGGCCTCATTCTAAACACGTGCCAGTCACGTGCACGCCAGTCTAAGTCACTAGAGCTCTGCGGCTAAAAGAATGGACCCCAGACCCGAATCCCAGCTCTGTCCCTTCCTAGTTACATTCCCAGGACATTCCTTCCCCTGCCTGCCCCAGGTCCCCAGCTGTGTAAGTGGTAATAACACAGCCTCACGCGGTTGTCGGGAACCTGAGGGAGTTAACTTGTTTACAACGTTTAGGAAGGGTTCTCACGCACCCACATGCTCAGCACTCCTGGCTATTTGCTAATATCGGTAAGAAACAGGGTCCTTCCCCAAGAGCCTGCTTGAGAGGGGAGAGAAAGAGACCCTGATGAGCTATGGGGTTGCTAAGGGCGTGGGGAGAACGCAGCCCAAGTCTGGGGAGTGAGCGGACAGAAAACCCCACTGAGTCTGGGGGGAAGCTGTCTGCTGTCGGGAGGATCAGGGCCCTGAGCACTGAAAGGGCAGAAAAGCATCCCCTGGCCAGCCAGCGGGGGGACGATGAGGACGTGTTGGTGCGGCCGTCCCAAGCCAGGCATCACACACTGTGCCCGGCAGGGAGGCCAGTGCCGAGGCAGGACCGAGGCCGGGGGTCAGGGGGAGCTGAGATTCCCTGTGGGACGTCCCCCAGCACCGGGGGACTCGGTGTGGCCCTGGGCAAGTCAGTCCCACCGGGGAATCTGCCATTTTCCCACTGGAAATTCCTACGGAGTGGGCTCTTCTCACGTGATGGGGTTTGTGAGGGAGAGAGCGAGACAGGAGTGAATGTCCCCTGCTGGGAGAGGTGAAGTGACAACCTGAAATCCTGGTTCGGGGCCACCTCCCGAGTCCTTAACTCCTGTCAGGGGAGGGAGCTCCCTGGCAGGCCAGAGGGGCCAGAGACACGCAGGGGACTGGGCGCAGGGGAGGGGCGTAGGGGAAGGGTGCAGGGGAGGGGTGCAGGGGAGGGGTGTAGGGGAGGGGTGCAGGGGAGGGGTGTAGGGGAGGGGTGCAGGGGAAGGATGCAGGGGAGGGGAGCAGGGGAGGGGAGCAGGGGAGGAGTACAGGTAGGGGGTGTGGCTAAGGGGTGCCGGTGAAGGGTGGTACCCAGGACGCCTTGGGGCAGCCCCAGGGCCCAGAGCCGATCTCAGGCCACCGTCCCGTCTGTAACCACAAGGAGTCCGACCGTGTTTGGAGGCAGCAAACGACAGCTGCCAAACGTGGCCTGTGATTTTTTCTCTCTAAATCTCAAAGCCTTTACAGACATCACAGGCCTGGGCGCTCCCCGCTACAGGCGTGCGCTAAGAAAACGGCGCTCCACCGGAACGAGCGTCACCCGTCTGTGATGAGCTGTATTCGGGCCCAGAAGGAGGTCCAGGCACCCGTGACCGTCATGGCTCAAAAGAGCCACTTCACGCTCAGGGGTGCAGGTACTTAAAATCACGGAGAGGACACGGCAAGGCAGAGGCGTGTGCCCATCACATCATCCGGGACACGAGGCACAGTTCGTGGCGAGGGCAAGGCTGTGGGGACACGGGACAGAGAGGAGTCGCGGATTCACTCAGCACTCAAGGTGCCAGAGGCCGCCAGGGGTCTGCCTGTCCTCACCAGCTTCCTGCCCTCTGTGCACGTGGTACCGCCGTCACCAGGCCCTGCTACAGAGGAGGAAAAACGAAGAAACCAAGGCACCAGGGGCTCGGGGCCTCACCTGGGGCCGCCCGGGAGCGGGGGGCACAGGGCTGGCCTCGGAGGGGCACCGGGGCCGGCTCTCGTCTCGCCGCACCCCCCGGGGGCTCCGCGAGGCCTGCCCTTGTGCAAATGGACAGAACCTGACCTGGACAACCGATGGCCCGCTTCCCCTCCTGCAGCTTCAGGGGCTTTCCGCTAAGGGGCACGGAACGTGCCACCGGCCACCTGCCGTTCTCCAAAGCCCCCAGCACACGCCGTGTCGTCTCCGCCAGTGGCGAGGGTAGGACGCGCGCATCGGAGGCGCGTGGCTGTTCACCCACCTGTGGGCCCGCCAGGACCGCCTACCCAGAGAACACCTGGTAGCCGAAGTCGTCCGGCCCGGCTCTGAAGCTGTATTTGCCTGTCATTCTCTGGTAGTGCACGAGGACAAGGGCAGCCGCCCCGGTCACCACGGCGAAGATGGCCACCACGATGAGGACCAGGTAACCGGCTCCCAGGCCCGGCTCCGCGCCTGGACGCTCACCTGCAGGGAACGAGACGGATACAGCTGTAAGGTCCGCCCAGACCGGGAGGGACGTGCATCACCTGTGGCCCCAGCCCTGCGACCTCACGGTCAGGGTGGACCGGAGGGCTTAGGACGGATTGGCGATGGAGCGAGCTCGCCACGGAGTCCGCCGCTCGGTGACCTTGTTATCTGGATCTGACTGACCCGGAGCACCGTGCTGTGAGGCTCCGCACGGGCCCGTGTACGTGTGGGTTTCCGAAGGGGACAAAGCAGGTGTCCCAAGCCTGAGAGAGCGGGCGTCAGCCAGGACAGCTCAGCCCGCCCGGCGTTCTGGATCACTCCTAGCCCCCCGGGGAGCGACAGGGCCCACGGTGCGGGGAGGCTGAGAGCTCGGCTGCGCGTGGAGACCTGGCCGGGCGCTGGAGAGGGGCGCGGGCCTTCCCTGGACCCCGAGGGCCAGTAAAAACACAGGAAAGCACGGACCCAAAAAAGTTGGAAATGGGGACTCGAATACTCAGGCACCCATGTTCATAGCAGCATTATTCACAACAACCCAAGGGCGGAAACAAGCCAAGCGTTCATCAAAGGATGAGTGGATAGGGGCGCCTGGGCGGCTCAGCCGGTTAAGCGTGGGACTTCGGCTCAGGTCATGATCTCGCGGTCCGTGGGTTCGAGCCCCGCGTAGGGCTCTGGGCTGACAGCTCGGAGCCTGGAGCCTGCTTCCGATTCTGTGTCTCCCTCTCTCTCTGCCCCTCCCCCACTCACACTCTGTCTCTCTCTCTCTCAAAAATAAATAAACATTAAAAAAAAAAGGATGAATGGATAAACAAATGTGGTCCATCCACACAATGGAATATTGTCTGGCCATAGAAAGGAGCAAAGTCCCAACGGGTGCTTCAACATGAAGGAACCTCAAAACATCATGCCTAGCGAAAGGGGAGAGTCACAAGGGACGGCACACAGTATGACCCTGTCTATAGAACTATCCAGGAGGGGCAAAACCAGAGGCAGAAAGCAGACTGGTGCCCGGCTCTGAAGGAAGGGGACGGGGAGGGACTCCTAATCAGTGCGGGGCCACCAGCCGTCCCCACCCCCAGGGGAGAGAACTGCTCACCCCCGTGAGGAAGTCGGGGTGCGTGGAGCACAGCGAGAGTGAGTGGGACCCATGACAGGGCACCCGCAGCAGGAGCCAAAGCCACCCCTGCACCACGTTCACCTCCGTCCAGTCCCCCTGCATTGGGGGTGTCCACCTGGGTGACAAGGGTCACCCAAGAGCCTGTCTCCTGAGCGGTTGCTGAGGTAGATGTCACTCTGGGTCTCCAGGGCATAGCACAGGTATGCAAAGTGGTCCGACAGTGGCATTGGGGACCCCTCCTGGCTGCCTGGGACAGAGGCAGTCATATCCTCCAGAGGGAGGGGCGCGCTGGACGAGGATCCTGGGGGCACGTGCTGGAGCCGCGTAACCTCCCAAGGCGCCCAGACACCGGACGGCCAGTTCCCCGACAGCTGCAGGGCTGGCCCCTAGACCCGGCCTCTGCGGGTGCTATAAGGGGCACCTGGCCTCCTCCCGTCCTCCGTGAGGGGCCGCGGTGCTAGCCCGAGCAGGGGGACCACACTGAGGATGTTGCAGCGGGAGAGAGGTAGACCCCGCTCACAGTGGAGCCCAGGGCGGAGCCCGGATGCAGCCTCCGGAGACAAATGAACCTGTTTGCTCGCTGCCTGTTTCCCCGGGTTTCCGTCACCTGCAGCCGAACGCTCCCACCTGACCCACCGGCCCAGAGCTGCTCTAGATGGGGTCCACAGGCCAGCACGGTCCACCGGTTGCTGGGGCCCTGCAGTGGTTACCAGTCTACACAAAATGGAGAGCAAGACATGACCCTCCCCATGGGAGGGGGTGTCTACCTGCCCAGGAGAGACCGGTCACGTGGCGGGAGTTGCATGCGGGGCCCACAGTCGGACCACCTGTCAATCTCTTAATAAAGCACTGGCCCTTCACCAGGATGGCTTGAGAAACCTGCACCGCGGGCAGGACGGTTGCCACGGTCACTTGGGGTAACCCACACAAACAGTCATTTTGCAAAGACACTGAGTGATCAACGCTTCGGTGACGGGGACACAGCCCCTGCTGTGGGAAAGTGATGGAGAGCCTCTAAGTACATGTAGGGAACCCCCAGCTCCTCACTTCCGGGCAGCCTCAATGATGATTCTGGACCCTTCCTTCCGGGACACTTGTGCATCCGACAGACATCACGTCAACTTTCTCTCCCTCTTTGTACAAAGCATCTCTAGCGAGGGAGGACTAATGAGTGATCTCGCGAAGCAAATGGCCACGGAAGAGTTCCCTGAAGGAAATTAGAATATTGCGATGCTAACATAAGATGTCTTGGCAGCACACATTCCGGAACGATGCCCACGGATTCCTCCTCAGTCTCACCAATGCGCAGTGCTACGTGCATCCTCCAGAAAGATATACTGAGGTCCTGACCCCCACTACCACAGAACGTGATGGTCCTTGCAAATGTAATCAGTGAGGGACTCCTAACCGGTGCTGAAGCAGGAGAGGCTCTGACCCAATAGGACCCATGTCCTTGTAGGACGGCCATGTGAGGACACAGAGGCACCAGGGGAACCCCACGTGAGGACAGAGGCAGAGCTCTGGTAACAAGATCCTGCCAGCCAAGGAGAGCCACAGCAGCAAATGCCAGAAGCTGGGAGAGCCAGAGATAGATTCTCCCTCACTGCCCTAGCGGGACCCAGACCTGTTGACACCTTGATCTTGAACTTCTGGTCTCCAGAACCATGAGGTGCTCAGTCTGTGGCACTTAGTGTCCTGTGGCCCCAGCCCCAGAAAACTAACACGGGGGTGGCGGGGGGCAGAGCGTGGGTGCACAGTCAGGGGACAGAGTGTGGGCACAGGGTGGGAGGGGGGCAATCCCAAAGAGATTTGTCTGCCAGTCTATCCCACCCCTGCAGTCCCCAACAGTATTTCTGTTCATATACACAATTAAAATGCAAAGTTTCCACCAACTGGGAGATTCCATGTTTCTAAATGACTTTTCTGTACATTTATATGGCACAATTATGGAGCACACAAGAGCTAATAAGACAATGAGAAAGAACGATGCACCAAAGGAATGATCCTTGTTTTTGAGCCTGACAATTTATACCCTCATTATATTTGGTGTTCTGTGCAATGGTTGTCAGTTGGTGCTCTACTGGCTACAAATGATAACAACTAGCACTTATCCAGTAATTTCTATGGACAAGGCACTATATGAAGTAGAAATTAGTACTGTTCTCATTTTATAGATGAGGGAAATGAGGCACAATGTAGTATGCCCATGCTGCAGAAAAAAAGGAGAGTGCTGGACACATAGTAGGGATATATGCCTGCCACATAGATGGAATAATGAATAAGTGGGTGGATGGATGGATGGATGGATGATGGGTGGATGGATGGTAAGCAGATGGATGGATGGATGGATGGAAGGATGG
>NC_064810.1:3554003-3576591 GCF_023721935.1 Panthera uncia
ATGGATGGATGGTGGGTGGGTGGATGGATGGATGATGGGTGGATGGATGGGAAGTGGATGGATGGATGGATGGATGGATGGAAGGATGGATGGATGGAAGGATGGATGGGTGGATGGATGGATGGTGGGTGGATGGATGGATGGTGGGTGGATGGATGGATGGATGGAAGGATGGATGGCTGGATGGTTGGATGGAAGGATGGATGGGTGGATAGATGGATGGATGGTGGGTGGGTGGATGGGTGGATAGGCGGGTGGATGGATGGAGGAATAATGGTTGGATGGATAGGATCCAGAAGACTCAGGAATTTTCCCAAGACCACACAACTAGAAGCATGAGAGTCCATATTTAAACTCAGGTCTCCTGACTCCAAGCCCAGTGCTTTTTCCACTCCAGTAGTTTTGACATTATCTATAATATCTGTGAATAAATAGGAATCCCATTTCTATAAACGAGAATGCAATTCACACATATTGTCTTTCATATTAGGGCTCCTGGTCAACCAGTTCTCCTCAGCAGGTTAAGAAATGAGGAGGGGGGGGGGCCTGGGTGGCTTGGTCAGTTAAGCGTCCGACTTCGGCTCAGGTCATGATCTCATGGTCCGTGAGTTCGAGCCCCGCGTCGGGCCCTGTGCTGACAGCTCAGAGCCTGGAGCCTGTTTCAGATTCTGTGTCTCTCTCTCTCTCTGACCCTCCCCCATTCATGCTCTGTCTCTCTCTGTCTCAAAAATAAATAAACGTTAAAAAAAATTGAAAAAAAAAAAAAAAAAAAAAAAGAAATGAGGAGTGGGTAGGAGAAGCATGTGGTCCCAGGATGGGCCCTTCAGCTGCCTGATGACCAGTGCAGACACCAGAGCCCGGAGCCCAGCTCCAGAAACTCCGAGTTAGTAGGCCTAGGATGTGCCCCCAAACCTGGGGTCTTTTAAATTTCACAAATACTTGGATGAGAACCAACAGTTGAGAATCGCTGGCCCTTCTCTTACTCCCTCATCTTTCTTCCTAAGCCCTGATCAGCATTCGGACCCCGGCTCACATCCCGCATCCAAAGCCCAGAAGTTCTTGTGCAGGAAAATATGGAGAGGCAAGGAGGGCCATCCAAGTAGGGAAAAAAGCAACAAAAAAGGAAAATCGACTAGGATTACATTTAGCTGCAAACGGGAGAAAAAGCCAAATAGCAGTGACAAAGAACATGGAAGTTTATGTCTTTCTGGCACAAAACTTGGAGGTCAGAGGTCTGGCCTGACCTGGCTGCCTTGTTGTAAGGTGTCCTTGAAAATGGGGCTCCTTCTAGCTCCTGTCCCCATGGCCCTCCCCTGGGGTCTGAGAAGGGGGATGATGAAGAAAGGGGAAAACAATGGCCTGAGCCCCTGGGGAGCTGGCACTTGACCTCCATTTGCATTTCATTGGCCAGAACTTACTCATAGGGTCACACTCAACAGCCAGGTTGACTGGGAATTACGGTTTTCATTCCCGGCAGCCAGCTAAAAACGGGGTGGGTTGGGGGGTGGGGGTGGGGTTCTATTATGATGAAGGGGCGAACAGATATTAGGGGACAGCTAGCCATTTCTGTCTTCGTACCCAAAGCACGCCATTTCCCCCAACCAATTTTTTTTTTTTGAAAAAACAATGAAATCAATCTCAAAGGAAATAAAATGTCTTCCTGGAAAAATGATGGCAGCCTTTGAAATGACATGGAATGTAATTGGCTTGTGGAAGTTTTATACCAAGAGAGAAAGCGATGTCATTTTTTTTTATTTTTGCATCTTCCGAGTTAGGCAAGCCCAGAATAAACAGCTTAGGCATCACCTGAGTTCCTGTGGCCCAACAACCCATTCGGTGTGTTTATCCAACATAAACACATGGCTGGAAATACTGCTTTATCTAAGGGTGTGCTGACATCCTGAAGCCCCAGCCTTTTCTTCTGCAACGTGGGTATGACAATGGCCCCTCCCTCCCGGCCACACTCTGCAGGTGATGGACTCAATGCAACCCGGGGAAGTCGCTCTCAGCGGCCAGCAGCTGTTACGTCCCCTGATCCCGAGTCTGCTGCCAAACATCCCAGGTGCTCTGGCTCCCGGGGGGCGGAGTCGTGGCTCCCACGCTGGTGAGATGGGACTCAGGACTGTCTAAACCAAGTCACCAACTAACCTTCAGACCGGACGAGGGGTCCCCAGGATGTCTGGTGTATGGTGGATGCCTCGCTGCTTCTCGGGGACTTGACGTCATTGCAATTCTGTTGTTTTGAAAGAAAAGAAACTTCGAGTTAGTCGAGCAGAACTACTGAGTTCGGAGACAAGTCCTGACCGTCGGGGCGGTACCCTGATCCGTACATTCTATCTGGCTGGAGACAGCAAGTCGAGGGTGGGTGAGCTCAGACAGGGGAGGGACCTGGGGGCCTGGACCGCCTGGATCACAGGAGGAATCGAGGTTCAAGAGAGCAGCCCGCTGCGCCTCCAAGCCCTGGCCCCTCGGCCCCTCAGGCCCTCTGTCGGCGCTGAGTCATGTTGGTGTTCTCCATGGCCATGGCCAGCTGCAACCGCCTGCTCCTTTCAATGCCTCTGCCTCGCACGAAGGTTCAGGGACACGGTGGAACCTTCTTAGAATACACCTGCTATGGGCTGCATTCTGCCCCTCTAAAAGATGTTGACCCCCTAGCCCCCGGTACCTGTGCCTGTGACCTTATTTGGAAATAGGGTCTTTGCAGATGAGGAGAAGGTGAGGTCATTAGGGTGGGTACCTAGTCCAACATGACTGTGTCCTTGGGAAAAGGGGATGTTGGACACAGACACAGACATACAGAGGGAAGATATGAACACACAGGGAGAAGCCGGGTCTGCACCCCAAGGGGAGAGCCTGGAATGACTCTCCCTCGCGGCCTAAGGGGGAGCCAGCCCTGCCCCAAGGCTGATCTTGGGCTCCCCGCCTCCAGGCTGTGAGAGAATGCACTCCTGATGTCTCAGCTACAGCTGCGGCCACAGAAAAGCAGTCAATGCCTCTCCTAGGAAAGCTGGGAAAGGAAGGCGTGAAGCCATATTATCAAGAATCTGAGAACCGGCCCCTCCTTACAGGGGTGGTTGTGGCTATTAATACTCTTAGTATGTCTGAGGGGCTCTTGGAGCCTGGTGCAGGGTCATGCACGCCCCTAGCTGGCAGTCATCCAGGGGTCTGTGTCCCTTTCAACCCTTTTTTCTGGAAGATCTACTGTGTGTGAAAAAGTGACATCAACAAAATTGATGTTCCTTGGGTTTCTTCTCCTATGCGTGTCCCGTGGATCCTCGGAGGCTGGTGACCTGGGGGTGGGGAGGGGGACTATAGGGGTTCTGTGAGCAGCACAGAAACAAGCCCATCGCCCAGAGATGAGGCAAACACACAGCCCCTGAACACAAGGCCAGCAGAGTTCTCTCTACTGTCCTGGGAGCAGACCGCATGTGACAGTGAGCTCACATCCTTGTCTGTGCTGTGAACAAGGGCTCTCAAAACTCAGGACTGCAAAGCATATTTCACATTCAAAGGTCTACGGAAATGGGAATGTAAAATTATTCATTATCCCAAATTCGTGCACATGAAAATAAAAAAAAACCCCTCTTATTAAATATCACAGTGGCTGGGATTCAGTAGTGTTCCCTCAATGTTACTAAAAATAATACTGAATTAAAGCAAAGTTTTTACACCTGAATATGCATTAAAGCACCTGGAGGAGAAGCACCACTGCATCATGGCCAGGAATGGATGGGATGGGATGGGATGGAATAGGGATGGGATGGGATGGGATGGGATGGAATAGGGATGGGATGGGATGGGATGGGATGGAATAAGGATGGGATGGGATGGGATGAGATGGAATAGGGATGGGATGGGACGGGATGGGATGGGGATGGGATGGGATGGATGGGATAGGAATGGAAATGGGATAGGAATGGGAATGGGATGGGATGGCCAACATGTGGTATGACATCTGGAATGATGTAGCTTAGCCAGCTAGCTGCAGAGTCCTCTGCCCACAGGCTGCCTGCCATCCACGCCTCATTTCACACCTTGTGCAGAGTCTGCTCCAAGAGGTCGGGCCCCAGAGCTGCCCAAAGCCTGGGCTTCAGATAACAGAGTGGCCCTCCTCAGGGTGATCAGGGACACAAGTCAGACACAAGGTTAGAGAAGTAAAACACCTACTATTTTGCACGTGCTTCCAGGGGAGTCCATGCAAATACGAAGCCTGCAGTGCAGGTAGACGATGGAGTTGTTGATGAAGGAGAAGATTTTCAGCTTAAACTGGGCCTTGCTGGAGTCCCCGTTCTTGATCACGTTCGTGTGTGTGTTGGGGATGGGGCAGCTGGGAAGGAAGGAACGTGGCTCATTAGTGAGGAGCCGGCCTCCCATCCCCGTCCCAGATGAGCTTCCCAGCAGTACCTCTGACTGCACACACCGTGTCTGCCATCACCCATGGGAGGCGAGGACCGCCACCCTCCGGTCCCCTAGGGACGCGGCCCCCATATCCGTGCGTGTCTGGGAGGCAGCCCACACCCGACACCTGCCTGTTGTTGATGAAGCCAAACATGACCGGGTCCCTGGCGTTGCTGGATGGTGTCGCCCAGCACTCGGTCAGGACCACCTTGAGGTTGCTCTTCTGTTTATAGAGCCCCACCTCGATCTTGACATCATCACTGGCAGACACACTATAATTTCGAGGTATAGGGGAGTCCCCAATAAACAACCGCATCTCGGTGACAAAACTGCCAGCACCATGGAGGTCCTCGATGATGGTATAGACCCTGCAAGAGCGAGTGGTTTCAGGAGGTGCGCTCCTGTGACCCCACCGCTTCCCATTGTTCCCCAAAAAGCAACCCCAAAGAAGTATGGAAATAAAGGAAGACTGCCCAGATGAGAACAGGCAAGGCTACCGATTCTGAGCTGGCTGGAGCCGTGTGTCGCCCCCCAACTTGAGTTTGGAGGAGACTCAAGGACAGACAGGGGAGGGGCATCCTCAGAGAGGGAAAGGGAGGCCCCAGGCGCCCCAGGCGTGTCATGGGGAAGCCGTGGGTGGGCTCACCAGGACTGGAGTGTCCTACGGGATTGGCGAGGGTGCGTATCTGGCTTTCTTTGGTTGGTCTTAAGTAGGAAGTGAGGACAAGTATTAGGGGACCTGGGGGTTACGAACCAAGTCCTGGCCACTGTCCGTTTCTATATTCAGTCTCACAAAAGGATCCCCAAGTGACTAAAATCCTAAAGGAACCCAAAGTTGGGGCACCTGGATGGCTCAGTCGTTTGGGCGTCCGACTTCGGCTCAGGTCATGACCTCACAGTCCATGAGTTCGAGTCCCGTGTTGGGCTCTGTGCTGACAGCTCAGAGCCTGGAGCCTGCTTTGAATGCTGTGTCTCCCTCTCTCTCTCTGACCCTTCCCTGCTCACGCTCTGTCTCTGTCTCTCAAAAATAAATAAACATTTTTTAAAAATCCTAAAGAAACCCAAAGTAAAGGCGCTAGAGCGGACAGTGAGCTGGAGAGGGGTGGGGAGAGACCTCTCCACTCACCCCCATTCTGGGGTGTAGCCTGACGATGTCAGGAGGTCGTTCTGGAAGGCACAGTGGATGGGGCTCAGGATCTTCAGATGGTGGATGATGCCCTCAGGGGACAGGTCGTTCCTCAGGGTGGTCCTCACCACTGTATTCGTCACGTTCTGAACACAAACAGGGTGTCAGTGCGCTCCTGGACCCCAGCAGGCCCCCCAACACGACTGCAGACTGGTGGCTCGGGAGTGCTGGGGGAGGGCTGGTTCTTCTCTAACGCTTGTCCCCAAAACAAGAAAACCCGACAATCTCTTCCTAACATCGAATGCCAAAGAGAGCGTGACGTCCCGACCCCTGGTTTAGCCTGCGTCCTATGCCCATGTTCCTCACTGGAAGAGAACCAGAGACAAGCCGGGTCAGCCGATACCCCAAATAATAGATCGGATTCCTCCCCCAAATAACCCCCAAGCACGTTTCTGAAAATCAGGGCACGATGTGCTCCCTGAAGAAATGGAGCTAAAATCAATTGGTTAAAGTCTGCACGAGACCACCGGCATCCTCTCCGGGGGCCATCACGCGGGAGTGGGGGTGGGGGGACGACCGGGAGCCCAGGGGCCAGAGGACCAGCTCCAGAGAGTGAACGTCATCGTGTCGGGGACTCCGGGAGTGTGAGCATGCTCTCCACCCGAGCCCCCAGGGAAAACGCTGACCGGGTTCGTGCCCGGGGAAGGGAAGCCCGAGGACAAAGCGTGAAGACTAGTGGCTTGTCTTTTGAAGTTTGGCAGGACAGACCCTCCAGACGGCAGTGCGCCAGTGAACGGAGATGCACCTTCCCTGGCGCACGAGAGTTCCAGGATTTCTCCAGCGCCCAAAACAGAGCCGGAGCATCTGAGTCGGGCAGATCTTTCTGGGAAAACCACCATCGTTGTACTGAAGCCGAACCAAGTCTTCCTTTGGCAGGACGCCCCAAGTTACATTTGTCCCCAGCGCTTTGCTGGCTCGTGGCTTGGAGTTTGATCGGCACGGTGGTGGGCTCTCCAAGATCGGCAGCCCCGCACGGACACCTCCTACGTCGTCACCAGCACGGGGCCCGGCGCCAGCCAAGGACAGCTGCGGGTTGTTCGTGGTTGATGCGGAGGGGCGGGTGCCGTCTGGCTTCCGCTAAAGTCACCGGCCTTAGCCATTTAGAAGTAGCCAAGAGACAAGGGCATCTGTGTGAAACAGACAAGCCGGACCATCCACGTGGGGGGAGCAAGGGGTGGGGCTTAAATTTATGCTGATGAGGACGTGCTGATGAGCGTCCACGGGAGCACACATCCACCCAGCGCAGGCAGCGGGGCAGAGCCCCTGTGAGCCGCACAACAGGGCATCGGGCCACAGTAAGGCTTCCAGGGCAGCGTGGGGCGAAAATAGAAATTCAGAGCCCAGCAGCACTAATGGCACCCATGAATCCGACGGAGACACGGAATCCAGTGGCCAACCGGGGAAGTGGCTGTTTTCAGATGGTCCTGGGCTGAAAGTCACCGCAGGGAAGACGTGTTGAATGTTCTTTTGCTTCTCCAGCCCCTACATCGACTTCTTACCTACTGCTTTATAAGAAACTACAGCATGTGTAATTTCACGTATGAAACACAGCAGGGCAGACACCGGTAAGCTGACTGCAGCAAAGGGTCGTTAGCTTATGTTGGAACCTGCTGGAAATGACTGGTCTCTCTGGGTTTTTATATAAATGGTGAAATTAGAGTTTTTGAAAACCACCCTGATTCTTGGAGTTCACCTTCCTTAGTAGAGACTTGTGATGCCACTGCTTCTCTCTTTTTTTTTTTAAACGTTTATTTATTTTTGAGACAGAGAGAGACCGAGCATGAACGGGGGAGGGGCAGAGAGAGAGGGAGACACAGAATCGGAAGCAGGCTCCAGGCTCCGAGCCGTCAGCCCAGAGCCCGACGCGGGGCTCGAACCCACGGACCGCGAGATCGTGACCAGAGCCGAAGTCGGACGCTTAACCGACTGAGCCACCCAGGCGCCCCTGCTTCTGCTTCTGAGAACAAACCTGCCTCAGTTCTTCCCTGAAGTATACAAAATGGAAGCATTGAAACACTTTTCGTTAATACCCGTCTCCGGGTGTGCTCGTATCTCTATCTCTGTATTGTGGAGAATTTATCTACATGATGCCTGTGGGCCCTGTGGCTTTTTCCAGCTAAGAAACAGAAACTCTTTCAGTACGTGAAGTGTCGTAACGACGCAACATCAAGTCTCTGAAGGACCGTGCTCCAGGCGCCCAGTCCGGAGTGTCTGCTCCCAATGGCATACATAAGGTGCCTTTGAAAATTACTTTGTGGGGCACCTGGGTGGCTCAGTCAAGTCATGATCTCACAGTTCCCGGGTTTGAGCCCTGCACTGATAGTGTGGAGCCTGCTTGCGATTCTCTCCCTCTGTGTCCCTCCCTTACACTCTCTCTCTGTCTCAAAATAAATAAATAGGGGTGCCTGAGTGCTGAGTCAGTGAAGCATTTGACTTCAGCTCAGCTCATGATCTCAAGGTCCGTGAGTTCAAGCCCTGCGTCAGGCTCTGTGCTGACAGCTCAGAGCCTGGAGCCTGCTTCAGATCCTGTGTCTCCCTCTCTCCCTACCCCTTGCCTGCTCATACTCTGTCTCTCTCTCTCTCTCAAAAAGAAACATTAAAAAAATAATAAATACATAAAATAAATAAACTTAACAAAATCGCTTTGAAAAGAGCCACAGACAATCTGGACAGCCCCCTGCTGTCTCTACAAGAACTTTAGAAGTGTTTATGAAGATGATTCTGGACGCTGCCGAATCTTCTGGGGTGTAGATCAATTCATGTCTCTTCAGGGCCCTCTCTGTATGATCTGTATACAGTGCATCAAACTTAGCAGGGAGGCCTTAAATTGAACTTCTTCCAAAAACCCAGGAGCTTGGGGCGCCTGGGTGGCGCAGTCGGTTAAGCGTCCGACTTCAGCCAGGTCACGATCTCGCGGTCTGTGAGTTCGAGCCCCGCGTCAGGCTCTGGGCTGATGGCTCGGAGTCTGGAGCCTGTTTCTCATTCTGTGTCTCCCTCTCTCTCTGCCCCTCCCCCGTTCATGCTCTGTCTCTCTCTGTCCCAAAAATAAATTAAAAAAAAAAAAAAAAACCCAGGAGCTCAATAAAGTTTAAACTTCCTGGGGTGCCCGAGGGGCTCAGTTAAGCATACAACTTCGGCTCAGGTCATGATCTCATGGTTCACGAGTTCGGGCCCTGCATCGGGCTCTGTGCTGACAGCTCAGAGCCTGGAGCCTGCTTGGGATTCTGTGTCTCCCTCTCTCTCTGTCCCTCCCTTGCTCGTGCTCTGTCTCTGTCTCTCTCTCTCTCCCTCTCAAAATAAACATTAAAAAAATTGTTTAAACAGAGGCTTGAATTCTTAAACTGCTTAACCAAAACCAGGAGGCAGACGGCTAACTGTACATACTCCATTGTACTCGTATAAGTAAGTCCTCGAGGAAATTTTAGTTGTCGACAAACGTCAAGAAACATCAAGAACTTTTGTGGCTTCCAGGGCTGGGATGATTATCAGAGATGAATCCCTCTGCTCTGAACGGGCTGAGCCCTACTGAGTGGACCGGCTGTAGCAGGTGCCTGCCCGGCTCAGAACAGGGCAGGCGGAGAGTCCGCGCAGCCCCGCCCCCGGGGCCCCGCCCATCGGCAGGAGACTCCGCCCCAACAGCCTGCCTGGCTGCGCTGACCACGTTACTTTCAGCATCGTTCCCTCCTGTTCTGCAAGCCTGCGGTGCGCGAACTTGGACCCGAGACCTTGAGGGCGGCTGTGCCCTTGCCCACCCTCCAGCCTGTGCCCACAGACTCTGGGGCTCAGGCGCCAAGGAGCTGCTACCCCGTCTCCGTGTCGGGTACCTCCACGAGACCGTCGGGGATCCTCGAGAAGTAAAGCCCCACGGTTATGTTTAGGCTGTGCTGGCTGGAGGGCTGGAGGGGGGCCGACAAAGGCTCTGCGGTCCCCGGAGTGTCCTGGTTGCTCCTTCAACCCGGAGGGGGTCTGAGGACCCCCAGGGAGGGTGGGCGCACAAGCAGGCTTAGCGTGCAGGGGCGCTGCTCTGCCTGGGCTCCCACACATCCACGTGCCCGCTGACCCCACAGCTGCCCGGCCCCCACGGGTCCACACTGACCCCGCAGCCCCAGCACCTGGTCCACCAAGTGTCCACGATGACCCTGCAGCTGCCCGGCCCCCACAGGTCTAAGTGCTCACTGACCCCACAGCTGCCCGGCCACCTAACACATCTACGCTGACCCCGCAGCCCCAGCGCCTGGCCCCGGACAGGCCCACACCTCACCGCCGTCTCCACCCGTGCCCCATCTCTCCTCTGGCCCAGACTCTCCCCCGAGAAGTCTCCCGCCGTGTACCTCACCAGCCTCTGGAGCCCCTGCCTCCCTCCCCGGGGACAGCCCCCGGACCCACTCTCCACCTCTGTGCCTCCTGCCCAGCAGGATGTTGCCTGCTGGTATCGCCTCCCCAGGCCTGTGGCCCTCAGCACCATGAACAAGCTCAGCTCCTACAAGTGCCCCGGGGCCCAGGTGTCCCCACTGGGGAGCAAGGCCCAGGCTCCAGCCAGAAGCATCTGAGGGCCTCTGCCTTCCTTGTGCCCCTGAAGGCCCCTGGAAAGGCAGAATCACGGATGATGTAGGGCTGGTCCCCAGAGGCAGGGCAACCTTGACCTTGACCCCCCCCATTGACCTTGCCGAACCTCCCAGTCCCATCGGTTAAACTGGGGGGGTGCAGCAGACCAGAGAGGCTCACATGGTCCCAGAGTGGCCTCCAGCTGGGCGGCCCCACCCCCTGACCGGGAGCCTCTTTGTGCCGGTAGAGGGACGACCCCGCGGCCGTAAAAGACTGCGGTAAAGACGAATCCCGGTAGGACCACAGTCCCTCTGGCCGGGTCGTTCTGATCACACCGGGCCACCTGCCCGGTGTGCACACTCACGTGCACACTCACGCACACACGCACACACACACATTCACAATCACACACGCCTACACACACACACGTGTTCTCACACACTGGCACACCTGGACACTCATGTTAACACACGCAGCTTTCCTGCCTTTTCCGTCTCCCACTGGCTCTCCATCTGCTATGCTCCAGCATCACTGGGAGCATCCTTCAAACCCTGAAGCCCACCCCAGGCCCTTTGCACCACAATCTCACAGGGCGAGAGCCCAAAACTCCCTCCTGATTCCAGGACACAGTCTGGTCCCTGGTGAAGACTTGCCCTGTCCCCCTTTGTTGGGTCCCCCCGCTTAGAGTCAGAGACCTTGGGGTGCACAGCCTTCCCTGGTCCCTCCCCCATATGGTGCGAACGCTCTCTGTCCCGGCCCCCACTCCCAGCCCCCGCCCCACCCTGGCCGCCCAGCCCTTACACTTTGCACGACGGTCCCGCACTCGCTCCACCCGGCCACCAGGAGCACGTGCGTGCTGTTGTGGTCGCTCACGTTACAGGATGGGTGTCCCAGGTACAGGGAGGACTCGGGGATGGACTCCTGCTGCAGGAAGCGCCTCTGGACGGCGATGGCCACCTTCTCAATGTCGCAGAGCACCCTGACCGCCTCGGTCAGGTTCAGTCGCGGGGGCAGGCCCCGGGGACCCGGGCCGGCACCTGGTGCCATGGCAGCCGCGGTTCCCGCCGGGGTGGGGGCCTGCTCGGGGCCAGCGGCCAGAGGGGGGCCAGGAGCCTGGGTTGTGCTTCTGGGAGAGTCACCTGCAAGGCACAAGGAGGTGGAACCAAGGGTGGCTCTGTGTTCAGGGACAGCCACCCGACCCCTGGCCCGTGAGGCCCGCACGGAGGGACAGACGGGGACAGCAGCGGACACGTGGACCACGCGTCCCGGCCGCAGCCCCACACAGGCCCCTGTTGCGTGTTGGATGTTTGTAAAGATATTCAGGGCTGTCCGGGGGCTCCCTCCCGGGCCCGCCACCCTGGCACCTGCCTTCTCTTATCCCGAGGTGGGGCTCACCCACTGCTCTGCCCCCTCACCGAGGACCCTGATCTCCAACATGCAGCCCAAACCCCGGCTCGTGGCGTTCATGCCTTCTCGACCGGCCTCACCCGCCTCTTGGCAGCCGGCGTCCCGCCCTCTCCCACCACCTCCCTGCAGGGGCCCGCGCCGCAGCTAACCCTAACCCTAACCCCGCCACACTGCAGCCCTCCCTGCCCGGTGCAGTGCTGCTGTCCTTTCAGACTGGCTCTAAGACACCTCTTCCGGGAAGCCCTCCCTGACAGCACTCGTGGGGCCACAGGATCTCAGTCCCCGTGAGCCCCCTGCTTCTACCTCCAGCAGAGCACATCCTGTCTCCGGTGACAAGTGTTTACTCGCATAAACGTCTGTCTTGCACCACTTGACCACGGATCCCTGGCTGGCAGGGGTCACCTCAGCGTCAGCGCTGAATCTCCTGAGACCCCATTTAACGGGAAAAGTAGCAGGTGGGAGGAGGGCCCCAGGAGAGGCACTTCTCCCGTGCTGCTTATCACACGGGCTGCGTGCTCTGTGTGGTCGTCGTTTAGAACCCGAGAGAACGTGGCGGGCCTCACTGTAATGAACGTATTTTCCCATCACGGGCACCTGGGAGATGCGAGGCTGGAGACGCATGGAGAATGTGAAGGGACACATACGTGTGCACATACACGTGTGTGCACACAGACGCACATGTTAGAAAACTCGTCCAGGACAGAAAAACCTGCCGACCTCGTCTGGAAAAGAAACGCTTTGCCGACGAAAGTCCTTCAAAGAACAGATTACCCGACGGTATCTCAGGAGAAGGGATTGTGAGACTCTCACCGTCACAGGATCTTCCCGAAAATTCCACAGGGAAGCGGGGGGCTCCTCCCGTGCAGCTGCAGGTGTAGGAGCCCAGGGTGTTGTGGCAGGACGCGCCCGGCTCACAGTCGTGCTCCTGGCTGTCACATTCGTCGTAATCTGCGCGACATCAGAAGCAGGACAGACACTGTCACGGGGCTCGAGGGCCGCGGGGGAGGGGCGCTTCTGTGCCCGCTGTTACGCACGCCTTGTGGGGGGACGTGCGTCTCGGCCAGCAGAGCTGAAAATCACTGAATGACACCGTAGGTGGACGGTTCTGGGGGGCTCGGGGGACAGGGTGGCACCCACTTCTCAGCCAGGATGGGGACACGAGCTGGTGTCAGGACGTCTGCTGGGGCTGCTCCAGAAGGAGGGGTCCTGGTCCCGGGGCCGAGAGGGGCCGCAGAGACAAGACCACAGGCCCCCGGCCCCTCGTCTCGGGCCCAGGTGCGCCCACAGCGAGCCATCCCCGGGGAAGGCACTCAGCCCACTGGCTCGCTCCGGTCTCTAGGCTCTGTCACTCAGTTTGTTCACAGCGACACGGGTTTACTGCAGAAAATGGGTACAATCCGCACCTAAGGCCACCTCCCACATACAACAGAGTCCTCACGGTGACCTATGTCCTTGGGCCCTTTAAAACACAGACTGCGATGCAGCTCGGGCCGTGCTTTACATCTACGTGGGAGTCCCGCTTCCTTCCCCAACCCTTATTTCAGGAATGTTTTCTGTCTCAACACGCCTCGCTTTTAATAACCGCATCAAAGTCCATGGCGTGGGTGTGTCATAAGACACTTAATATCTCCCCTGTTACGGGGCTGTTGACCACTTCCAATCTTTTCCTTTTCTTTTTTTAAGTTTACTTATTTATTTCGAGAGAGAGCGCGCAAGCAGGCAGGAGAGGGGCGGAGAGAGAGGGAGAGAGAGAATCCGAAGCAGGCTCCAGGCTCCGAGCTGTCCGTGCAGGGCCCGACGCGGGGCTCGAACTCATGGACCGCAAGATCGTGACCTGAGCCGAAGTCGGACGCTTAGCCAACTGAGCCACCCAGGGCGCCCCTAAAACATTCACATTTTTATGGAGTCGCCCCTGTCGGCATTTCCCCCTGGGGGGCTTGGTTTGCCTTCTGTTTTGAAACTTAGAAAACCCTTCTTATTCCCAAAACCAGAAAAAGATTCATATTATCTCTGGTTGTTTTTGTACATGTAAGTTTTTGTTGTTTATTTTCAAGTACGCTGTGCGCCACGAACGGAATTGCGTCCCCGAAATGCGTACACGGGAGCCCCAACCCCTAATGTGACCGTATTTGCAGGTGGGGTGTTTAGGAGGTAACTGAGGCCAAGTGAGGCCATTACGGAGGCCAATCCAATGGGACTGATGTTCCTGTAAGAAGAGGCGCCAGGCACCCCCTCTGCAGGTGTAAGGGAAAGGCCACGGGAGGGCGGAGGCAGAAGGTGGCTGTCCCCATGTCAGGGAGAGCCCCCCTCCCCCTGGAAATCTACCCCGGACATCCAGCCTCCAGAACTGTGAGAACATACACTTCTGTGTTTAAGGTTCTCCATCGCCGCGTTTGGTTACGACAGCTCAAGCCCACTAATACGATTTAGAGAAGAGAATCCAAATTGCCTTTTCTCCCTGCTTTCCTTTGCATTTATTTTTACCAGGATCTCCTTGGAAACTGTTCTTGGGAGGAAGTGTGGCTGCAGAGAGGGACGCGTCTGCCCCCGGCCCAGTGATGTGGGTGGCCCAGGAGGCCCAGGGGGGGACGCAGCCCAGGAAGGGAGCAGCGTCTCCGGACAGCTGCACGCACGGCTTCACCCGAGGATGTTTTGAGCCCTTAAACCTCCAGAAATAGCACAGTAGCCATAAGACAGACGAGGGGCCTGTGTGTTCCACACTGGGCATCTCCTACAGGGGGACCCCGAAGAGACCCACGTGCTGGGCTCTCCCCACCTCGCTTCCGGAACACGGTGAGTGACCGGGGGGCCCGGCCTCCGCCTACCTTGTATGAAGGTGTCCTCGCCGACCACCTCCAGCAGAGAGGCGTTCCGGAGGGCGACGAGGAACGCGGCAGACACCTCGAGGACATCGACGTCTGCGATGATCAGCAGGTTAAACTCCACCACGACGCTGCCGTTGGCGACGCGGGTCACCTCCATCTGGACCCCACCGGCGTCCACGTGCCGAAGCATGGCGGCCGGCAAGGAATCCCGCACCTTTAGAGAAACCGCACAGGTAAGGGGCCACGCGCCGGGAGGAAGCAGGTGCCTGTCCCCGGCGGCGGGGGGTGGGGGGGCACCTCCTGGGATTCTGGCCGGCAGCAGACTGGTCCAAGCCAAAGGTCAGTTCTGGGCCCGGTCTGGTGAAGCGAGCTGTATCCCAGGTCTAGCACCAGTGCCTGTGGGTCCTGAGCCCCAAGAAGTGCCCCGCTCCCCCAGAGCACGTCTGCTGGCCAGTGTGGACGAGACGCACAAGCCCCACCCCGGGGGGCACGTCACTCATGGGGGGCTCACGACGGCATTTAGAACCTGCTCTCCTCAGCTCAGAGCCATGGAAGGCGCAGGCCAGACAAGTGGTTGTGGGAGGGCGGGGGGGGGGGGGCGTCTCTCTCACTGTGTTTTCTAGAACAATCCTTTTACTGCTGATGCTGCCACGATGCCTCAGGCTGTGGCGTTCTGTCCTAGCCCCTCACAGTCCAAACACCCAGAGATGCACCCCGCCTCATGACGGCTGTAGACAGTCCGTAGAATGCCAGCCTTCTGGAAAAGTGCACTTCCAGGGTTTGACCTCATTCAGAGCCTGCTGGGTGTGGTGGCCCAAGGCACAGGCTCGTGGGTTCACTTCCCAGTGGGGGACAGCCAATGTGAACAAACGTGCTGTCACCCTGCTGTCACTTGGGCACCATCATAACCACTGGAATGACTGACTCTCTCTCTCTCTCTCCCTCTCTTTCTCTCTCTTTCTGTCTGGGATGTCCAGAGAGGGATCAGTCACAAGCTTGGCTTAAAGTCACTTTGGGTTGCATTTCCGACCAGTCTCAAAGCAAAGCTCCGGGCCCCCTTGCTAAGAAGTGACAAGGAACGAGGCGTCGTGTTAACCCACAACCTCCCAAAGTTGGTCCGAAAGTCCTACGTACGTGATAAGCCGCACCATTACTGGCTATCCTGAAATTCTAGACAAACCAACAACGGCCCCCAGAAATAGGCGAGGAATGGTTTGAAGAGGAAAGGTTACTCCAGACACGTGAGTGGAAAAGGGGCTGCCTCAAGGGACCACCTGAGGACTGGTGTTCGGGGCTGGGGCTTAGTGTCGTGTGTCACAATCACAGAACCTACAGAAGAGGGTGAATGGAGCCATCAACAACTCTCGAGTCCACGCACTGGGCCGAGAGCTGGGGACCCCAGGATAAATAAGGCAGAACCCCAGGTCCCAAGGAGTCCCAGTGGGACACTTCCCGGAGGCGGGAGACCCATTTTCCAGGCCAGCGATGCCGTGAGGGGAGAGCAGAATCAGTTAGCGAGCCAGGGGGCTAGCACGTTAGCACGCTCGGCCTGGAGGAGGCGCCGCTCTGCTTAAACCCCAGAGTCAGGAAAAGCTGAAAGGGACGAGGTGTAAGCAAGACGGTGAGACCATGACAAGCGCGTTCTCTTCTCCTCAAAGGGGCATCTAAGCGCCAGCAGAGAGAACACGGAGACGGCCACCCAGACTGAATTGTAACAATACGCCGTCTCTAGGGATGTCAGTGGGACGACAGGGGAAGCCTCAGAAAGATCAGGAAACATAGTAGCAGAGCAGGAGTCATTTCAGCCAGAGAGTGAACCCAACCCAGTGTGCATCAGAGACCGAAACGTGGCCTCTGCGCTCGCTGGAGCGTTACCCGGCCATAAAGAGCGGTGAGCCACTGCCGAACCCTGAAGACGCGCTCAGGGAGATGAGCCAGGCACAAAAGGTCACGTATCGCATGATTCCGCGCACGTGAGATGCCCACGGCAGGCAAACCCACAGGGACGGAGAGCACATTAGTGGTTGCAGGGGCGGGGGGTGTGGAGAGTCACCGAGAATGGGAGAGGGGCGTCTTTTGGGGGTGATGGAAACGTTCCGGAATTAGACAGCGGTGGCGGTGGTACAATTTCACAAATAAAATCCAAACCATTGCACTAGGCACTTTTTTTTTTTTAATTTTTAACATTTATTTATTTTTGAGAGACAGAGCACGAGCAGGGGAGGAGCAGAGAGAGAGAGGGAGACACAGAATCCGAAGCGGGCTCCAGGCTCCGAGCTGGCAGCACAGAGCCCGACGCGGGGCTCGAACCCACAGACCATGAGATCACGACGTGAGCCGAAGTCAGACACTTAACCGACTGAGCCACCCAGGCGCCCCGAGGGAATATCACTTCCGAATCTACACCCTACACTGTAGGTCACTTGCTCCCACGGTAAGCACTTTTAAAGTGTGCATTTTAGGATCTGTGAAATAGATCTCAATTTTTTAAAATTTTCTTTGTGGGGCGCCTGAGTGGCTCACTTGGTGTCCGACTCTTGATTTCGGCTAGGGTCATGATCCCGGGGTCGCGGGATCGCACCCCGCTTGGGATTCTCTCTCTCTGCCCCTTCCCTATGCTCGTGTGCTTGCTTTCTCTCTCTCTCTCTCTCTGTCTCTCTCTTTCTGAAGCAAGGAGGCAGCAGAGGCAGCTACTCAGCATCTAACGATAGACCCCGGGACGCCAGGCGCCACGCTGGAGCCAGACGCCCAGCTTCCTTCAGAAATGAGGGTCCCAGGCCCCTACAAGCACAAGTCCTGCTCGACTGGGACTGAGATCCTGCCCCCCTCCCTCCCGCACATCCCAAAAGGAAACAGAGACTGGCTTCGCCAACTTACCACCCCGAAGAACAGCTCTAGGAAGTCCTGATACTCCCTGCTGCTTGCGTTCCGGAAGGGCTCCTCGTACCTGACGTTGGCTATTCTGACTTTCCCTCTGAGCTTCTGGGCCGCTGCGGGACAGAGAATAAACACGTCTGGAGCGGTAACGCAGTAGGTAACGGTAAACGCGTTAGGTGATGTATTAGGTGACACGTCCTGATAATGGCACTGTCATGTCGGCCGAAAGAATATCAGTGCCCTGCGTGCACAGACACAGCCCAGCCCGCCGCAGAGGGTGCCGGCACGCAGCCTGGGCGCAGAGAGAGGAGCTTCCGGAGGCTGCAGAACCAGGCCAGCCCCTGCCACTCTCCTCTCTCTCTGTGCACGGGTGTCCAGGTCACTCAACGGTAGGCACTACTTTGACAGCACAAGAAGTCCCTATTCATTCCGGGGCCACAGGTGCACAACTGGGCGTCCCGGAGAAGCCAGGACAGAGGGTGGCCTCGCCCCGCCTCTGCTCAGCGCCCACAACTCGGGACAGAGGGCCAGGGGTCCTGACCCTCTCCTTCCTCCCCTAGAGCGCTGTTTCTCCGCACGTTAAGGGCGGCCCCTGCTTTTGCACTGGTCTGTTCCATGTGAGTCTGCTCCCTCCACACGGGGCCTCCGGAGGCTGTGGGACGAGAACGTGGTCCGAGAATACTGCCTGCACCAGCAGCCACCTCGTCAGTCCTCCACCCGATGCCTGTGGGGTTCTTGCTCCGTGCCTAGCCTTCCGGGCAGTGGAGGGAAAGGCCAAGGTTCCCCTGCCCCCACAAACCCCAAAGCCATCCCAGGACACACTGCTGGATGACCCCCAAAACCACGCCCTGGGGATCACTCCCGTCGCCGTGCCTGAGGGCCACTGGTCCAGACACGGCAGCTGGAGAACGCAGCCTGGTGGAAAAGCCCGGGAAGCGGGACGGATGAGCCTACGGGTGAGAAGGGATGTGGACCCACCCCCAGCATGGGTCACACGCCCACAGGTGGCCTCTCCTGCCAGCAGGTGAGACCTGCAGAGGCCACGTTGACGCGGAAAGCCCCGCACTGGCTCTCAGAGGCACCGACCACCCCTTCTCCAGCTCGCCACGAGCCTGCCTGAGGGCATCCCCGCACACCGTCTCCGCTCTCACCCCCTGGTCCTTGGTTAATCGGTACTTCAAGGTATGCAGACAGAAGCTCTGACACCCCCAAGGGCTGTGCACCCACCTCGGGGCACACGGCCGTCTGCTCTTGGACAGCCGCCCAAGATCTGGGGACCCATCTGCAATGTCAGGCTGGCCCTCGGCTGTTCGGGCAAGTTAGACTTTCGGGAAAACATCCGGTAGGAAGGAGGAAACACAAGATTTATCTGAACACGTAACTGTCACGAGCACCAGGGCCGACAGACGAGCTGTCCGACGGTCTGACGTCCCACCGTCCACCTGTCCTCCCCGGAAGCCGAGTGCAGGCCCTCTGAGAGCGGGGACATCAGAGCGAGTGCACAACGCTCAGTCCAGAAGCGCCGCGTGCATTTTCCTGCCGCGGACCCGCGAGGACGCCGCCTCCCCGCTGACTTTTGACAGCCAGCCCGTGCGAGCTGAGCCAGGCTGATAAGAGGGCAGAGACCCAGCCGCTCCCCAACGCATCCAGCTCTGTCGGACCCCAACCCACTAAAAGCCATTCTCGTACTTTTCCCCTCCCTTTAAGAACAAGTGGGGACAAGCGTTTCTGAAACCCATCACCCACCTGTCCTGACTTTCAGGCGGGCCCTGGCGCTTCCGTTCCCGCAAGCTTTGGCCGCTATCTCCACCAGGTGCAGGACGCCAGGCTCCAGGCCCGACAGCGTCAGGCTTGCGTCTCGGGTCTCCAGGTGCACCGCGGGGCTCCGCGGGGAGGTCAGGGTGAGCCGGAAGGTGGGGTGCGGGGTGAGATCCGCCGCCCATGCCACGTGAAAGCTGGTGCTGCTCACGTTGGACACCGTGACCCTCTCGATGGGGACGGGAACTGGGAAGTGGATGGAAACACGGAGAAGATTAAAATCAATCCGATGTTCCAAGGAGACAGGACAGGAGAAGCCTCACCAAACGCTAAAATCAAGCACACGGCCTGGGGACACAAGAGGGCCTCCTGGGGGGGTGGGGGGGGAATGCCAGCCCAGGGAAGTCCTACAAAGTCCCCTCTTGCAGGCAGAGCACGTGGTACAGGGTCCCCACCCCCCCGCCTCAGGGCTCGACTTCCTGCTCCAGCCTTGGGTGAGACAGGGAGGCTTGGGAACAGGGAGGAGAGAACTCTGGAGAAAGGTTGCTGTCCTAACAAGCCCAGAAGTTGCCACCGGGGACCGGGCTGCACGGTATCCCACTTGGCCCAGCCCTGCCTACCACGAGCAATCTACCTGGGTATTTCTCACAGGACTTTGACCCAACGTCTGCATGAGGCTTTGCCAACTGGAGCTCAACTCTTTCCCAGTGTGTTCAGGCCTCAGGCCACGTGTCCCCAGGACATACGATCCCAGGCACTCACCACAGGCTGGAAGCTTCAGAGACTCAGGGGTGGGGGCCGAGGGAAGGTCCGGGGAGCCGGAGGGTCGGGGGACCAAGTTCTGTGGCCTTGTGGGGTCCAGAGCTGCTGGTGCTGTGTCCCCAGTGGGGAGGCTGGCGTGCCAGACGATGTGGCCTGTGGGGCCCTCGGTAGGACTGGGCCAGAGGGGCCGCTCCGTGCTCGAGTCTCTTGATAACCACCCAGGGGTGCTCAGCGAGCCATTCGTGGGCCCAGAAGGGGAGCTGTGGGTTGTCCCAGGAGCCGTGCTGGCTGGCCACCGGCCTGTCACCAGGCCTGGGGCCCTGCTGGGTGCTCCCTCCTCCAGGCCTTGCCTCGTGCTGTTCTTGTCCTTCCCGACCGGGCCGCTGCCCCCTCTCCTGGGTGGGGGCCCCGGGGTCTGGGCCTGATTTGCTGCAGGGGTGCCCCCCGGGTGCCCAGGGCTGGGCCACAAGGCAGACATCTCTGGGCCAAAGGCTGCTGTCTCTGTGCTGAGAGCTGGGGCCATAACACTTGTTGCTGGAGCCAGCACCCCTCCCGTGGGGCTCACCACGTCACCTGCTGAGACACATCCACTCTGAGAGGAGACACCTGGTCCTAAAACACCTAAACAAAACCCACCAGATGCCACCCACAAGCGAGAGCCTCCCAGGCGGGCCCCAAGTGGGGACACAGGCAGTCTCGTTGGGGATTATGGCATTATGAGTATTTAGGGGGGCCCGTGTCCACGGCCTCCCGCGTGCTTTCAGAGGGTGAGGCAGGGCCTATCCATCTGATAAATGAGGCTCTGAGACACCAGGAGAGGGGCTCCACCTGGTGGCTGCACAGCCAGGGCCTAAGTGCAGGGCTTGGTTCCCGCACCCAGGGGGCCTTTGGGAAAAGGGGGCAATTTCTCTGGATCTGTGCTCAGGGTGGGGCTTGGTGCTGGTCACTGACATCAGCCTGCTGGATGGGACATGACTAAGGAAAGAATGCGGGACAGAGGCCAGCGGACATTAGAAAGGACGTGGGATATCAGGTCCCCGGGGGCGAGGGTGTGGCCCAGAAATGCTGGGGGAGGGGGTGGGGCGCACCCTCACAGGCCCGGCCCGCGCGGGAAGGGTTGGCGTCCCTGGCCGTCCGGCACCGACAGGTGTAGGAGCCCTCGATGTTGATGCACTGGGCAGCGGGTGAGCAGTCGTGCCCCCGGCTGTCTGCACACTCGTCCCAATCTGCCGGGCGGGAGAGGAACAGGACAGAGCTCGTGAGAAGTGGCCCTCGGGCACTTAGGAAACAGAACAGGGATCTGCTCAACCACGTCTGCAGCCAACCGGGGGAGGGGAAGTGCCCTGGGCATCCAGCGGCCCCAGAGGCAGGCCGTCCTCAGATCCCTCCCCAGAAGCCTGTCCCCGAACCAAGACCGCAGGCTCAGCATCTGCTTGCTCCGACCTTCACGGCTGGCGGGGCTGAGTTGGCACCCACCGGTGTGGCTATATTCCTCTCTCGTGCATTCTTTGTCGCCAGACCCCAAAACGCAGGGCGCCTTCCCTTCTCTCTGATGTGCCAACATCGTCTCATGTTTTAGTACTTTAACAAAGAGAACTGAGCGAGCCAGGAGTCCGGCTAAGTGCGACCTGAACTTTCGGTAACACGGCCTTGGCACGCTCCTCCCCAGTCTGGGAAACCACTCTAAGAATCCCAAAGACACCATGTCACCTCAGCTTCTGAGCTGAGCAAGGAAGAGTGCTAGGTAAGTGTGTCAGTCCCCCCCCCACCCCGGGGTCCCCCAGTGCTTGCCCGCCCACCACGCCCAACACAGCCCGGCACTTTCCAGGACCAGCATCGGCCAGACTGTGAAACAAGGTTCGTGGGGACCACATTCCCTTCCCTCCCCGTCCTCTCCAACCTCCTCTTCCGGTCGTCCCTCCCCCACCCCCAGGCCTGCTACCCCCACTCATTCTTGCTCTAAGGAAACACCTGCTCGTCTCATGCATTTGACATGTGACTGAGGATAAAGCGCCGTATGTGATACTCATGGTAAACCTCAAGCAATAAACATCTCAAGCTGTATTCCAGGCTGGGGGCGGGGGGGGGGGGGGCGGGGGAGGGAGGGGCATAGGTTTCCCACGCCCCAGAACCCAGCCCTCAGATCACTGCCTGTCCCTCCCGGCCCCAGGGGAGCAGGTGGCCCTGAGCAGAGTTGTCTCTTGAGGAGGAAGGTGCCGGGGTACCTGCCAGGGGTGACCCGGGCGGTAAGACGCGTGCGTGTCAAGGCCGGTCACGAGGTCCTTCTGCATGGGATTCTCTAGAGCCAAAAGCGGAAGCACCCGATCTGGGCTAGACCCGCGGGCTCGTCAGCTGATGCAACAGCTACCCCTCCACCCTGGCCGGGGCTCCTCGGCAGACAGGGCCCCGGGGCCGGGCCCGCGGGTCTTCCTGGAGCTCGCCCGACCCCCCCCCCCCCCAGCCTGCAGGCAGCTCCCGGAGTTTCACGGGGAGCTGGAGGCCTGGGGTGGAGCCCAGGCTGGCCAGGCGGCAGGGCCCGGCGGAGACCAGAGGTCCCGGTTGAGACCCGGGTTCCAACCACTGAGCACCCGGTGGCTCTTTTCAGTCGTGGTGAGTCACCTGGCCTCCCCAGCGCGCAGCTCATAAGCGAGCCCAGAGCAAGGCCGGGGCAGCTTCATTTGGTCCCATAGCAAAGCCCCAGGCCGGGCAGCTGTGCAGTTCAGAGGGAGGAGGCAGGTCCACAGGGAGAGCTGCCGGTGGTGTCTGCACCTTCCGGACCAGCCGGCTGAGTGGGAGGCGGGGGGGGGGGGGGGGGGGGGGGGGGGGGGGG
>NC_064810.1:3576691-3578558 GCF_023721935.1 Panthera uncia
GGGGGGGGGGCGGGGGCCGGCCTTGCAGCTGGGCAGAGGGTGTCCCCAGAGGAGGGGACAGCCCCTGTGCCGAGCTGGGACTCCCGCTTGAGCTGGCCCCCCAGCAGTGGGTCGGAGAGACCCAAGAACAGGCTGCCAGGTCCCGCCGGGTCCCATCTCTCCTGCGGGGGCTGCGCCCTGACCCTGCCAGCCCGTCCCCCACCTCCCCCCACCGCGTCGTTGGGACGCGTTGACTCACGGCGGGCAAGAGCCCCCGAGTCACGCAGGAATGCTCCGAGGGCACCGAGAAAAGCGTCTCTGTGTGAGCAGAGGGGACGGGAGCTCGCTGTGCTGGGGCCAGCTTGCTGGTGTCGTGGGCAGTGAGAGTGAATACCCTTCCCGGTCCCCCGGCCGCGGGGCCGCCTCTCGGAGTGGGGGCTGCCCGCAGGCTCTCCTGACAGAAGCCAGTGGTCACTGGGTCGGAGGAGCCTCCACGGGGCCGGGAGCCCCCCCCCCCCCAGATAAACAGCAGAGGCCTCCTCGTGGCTGGGCGGAAGGGGGACCCCCCACAGCCACCGCTCAGGGTCCAGGGTTAAGCAAACAGCCGCTGTCGGGCAGGAAGGCTGCAGGGCGGGACACATAACACGACCTGCTGAGAACCCTAGAATGTTAGCAGTGGGGGTGCCTCTTCCTCCTCTACAACACTTCTGTGAGGTGCTCCAGCTGGCCGGAGGCCACAAAGTTCATTCCCTGTCACTGCGAGAGGCCAGGCCGAAGTCCAGAATCAAGGGGGGCAGGGCCTCAGCCCCTCGGGGCTCTGGGGGAGGGTCCTCCCTGGTTCTCCCAGCTCCTGCGGCTCCGCGGGCTCCTTGGCTCTAGCCTCTGCCTCCGCGTGGCCTTCCCCCTGTGTCTCTGGTTCTCTCTTCTTCTGTGTCTTCTGATTTAGGGCCTCCCCGATCCGGGATGATGGCAGAGCCTTACTTGATCTGCAAAGACCCTCCTCCCAGACAAGGTCTGAAGTTCTCGGGGGACCTGTCTTTGGGGGCCACCGTTCAGCACACTGGCAGAGAGCTGGCAGAGCCTGACGCCTGGCGCACAGGGACAGAGCTGGCAAGTAGCCCACGAGGGCTGGCTGGGCCGCCTGCAGACGGCTCCGCTCTGGTCTCAGACGGGTCCCCAGGGTGCACCCTGAGGACCCACCCGCAGGGCACCCTGTGCCTCCCTGCACTGAGCCCCCGGAGCCCAGGTGAGGCCCGCCGGGTGCAGAGGACACCTGCCGTCTCTGTCCCTGAGGGGGGCGTGACGAGCCCACCCCAGGCTGAGCAGGCGGATGCTTCCCAGGTGTGACTTCAGATGTGACAGTCCCACGGCCTTCCCTGCATCCTTGGGTGGGAGGGCGGTTGGAACAGCAAGCCAGAATGCCACCGAGCTCAGAGCAGAGGACAGAGCTGGCTCTCGGACGCCCGTTCCGCGGACGGAGCCCCTGACAGGCTCCCGGACATTGAGCCTAGAGCCGCTCTCCCTGCAGGGAGCCTCGTCCCTGGGCTCAAACGGCCAGACCTTCCTTACATGTCGGCTGGCTCTCTCCGCCTCTCTGTCTCTGTCTGTCTCTGTGTCTCCGTCTCTCTGTGTCTCTCTTTATGTCTCTGTCTCTATCTAAGTCTCTGTCTCTGTATGTCTCTGTCTCTGTGTCTCTGTCTCTCTGTGTCTCTCTTCATGTCTCTGTCTCCATCTAAGTCTCTGTCTCTGTATATCTCTGTCTCTGTGTCTCTGTCTCTCTGTGTCTCTCTTTATGTCTCTGTCTCTAAGTCTCTGTCTCTGTATATCTCTGTCTCTGTGTCTCTCTCTCTCTGTGTCTCTCTTCATGTCTCTGTCTCCATCTAAGTCT
>NC_064810.1:3578568-3593074 GCF_023721935.1 Panthera uncia
TATTTCTGTCTGTCTCTCTGTGTCTCTCTTCATGTCTCTGTCTCTATGTCTCTGTCTCTATCTGTCTCTCTGCCTATGTCTCTGCTTCTGTATCTCTGTGTCTCAGTCTGCCTCTCTCATCTGTACCTCTATTTCTGCCTCTGTCTCTCCTCCCTGCCTCCCCCCACCCCACCCCTCTGTCTCCAGGTCTCTCCCCTGCCCTGATCTGTGACTTCCTGCCTCAAGGCAACATGAAGTGACATTACATTACGTTTGGGCCAATGAAATAGATATAGACGCCTACGTTAGCAGGTGGCCCGGCCACAGTGGTGCTGGGGCCTGACACACAGTCAGCCCCCGGTGCCCTTGCCCTCGAGGGTCCTCCAGCCCAGACCCACCCTGTGTTCTGGCCATCCGTGGCAGTGAGCTGCAGGGGCTCTGGGGTCCCCGTCCCACCCGGAATAAGGAGATGTGAGACGCGGGTAGGCTCCCCGATCCCACGGAGAGACTCAGAATGAGGATTCACATTTCACGTACTCGATCCACCTTTTAGAGGGCCAGGGCTTTGGGGTGCCCCGGCGGCAGGCTCGGGCGTGGAGGAGAACTGACCTTGCACGAGCGTCCCCCGCGGATCAATCTGGAACACGGTGCTGGCCAGCAGAGGCGGGAGCATGGGGGCCAGCGTGGAGACCCCCACTGGGAACTCGGGGTCCTGCACGGTCAGCCTGAGCGTCGCCACCACGCTTCCAGCCTGGAGAGAGACCATCTGTGTCCTCAGCTTCCCTCTCCTGTGCAGGTCGGAGACGGCTGGCGGGAAGGAGTTTTCAACCTGGCCGAGAAGAGGCGACAGGCACTCACATAGAGCAGAGGCCTCCGTTAGCGTCTTAGAAAACCGTTCATCGGGGCCCGGGTGACCGACAGATGGTGAACAGAATCCACACGTCCCCTTCACGACCAAGAGGAGGTGCCCACAAACCAGCCCCTTGGGGCAAGCCGAGGCACCCCAGCGCCCTGCACCCCAGCTGGGCCTCCCCAGGGACGGCCGGGCCGGGCCGGGCCCCGTCGGCCTTGTGCGAGTCCGCGAGAACCACTGCAATCGGGGTCCCCATCTGGAACATGAGATGCCCCATCCGCTCTGTGTGCACACCCGAAAACTGGTGTGTGACACACAGACCCTGGGAGTGGACGGACAGACTGACTGACAGGAGGGACCCCGGAGGGACGATCCCATGGCCATTTGGAGCTGCCCCCCTCGCTGGCTGCATCCACCAGGAGACACACAGGCAACCAGGTGCCGAGGCCAGCGTGCCGAGCAAGGGAGACACCAGCCTTGCCCCGCGCCCCCCCACACCGTGCCTGCACACACGAGAGGGTTTCCAGGCAGGAGAATGTGGACCCTCCTTCCGTCCGTCCCACGTCTACACGTCCTGCAAGCACAAACTGCTAACTGCCCTTCAGCTGCAGGGTCTCTTTCCAAGACGTCTGTAGGATGAACAGCGTAGGAGGAGACAGCGGTCCCTCCAGAGCAAAGGGCAGACTTGTTCATGTCTGATCCCGTAAAGATTGTGTCTCTCTCCTTGGAGCAACGTTTAGGCGGATTTCGGCCCCTTACAAGATCCCGTTTCCCTAAGCTCGGGGCCGCCCAGCTGAGATGCAGACCGCTGTGTGTGTGTGTCCCCCCCCACCCTGGCCCCTCCGTGTCACCCCCGTGGCACTCGTGGGCCAGAGGGAACTGGCAGCAGCCTGAGGCTCACGCTGCCTGCCGCGCTGTGAATCCCGCGTCTTCGACCGGCGCCTCCCGACAGAAACGGGCTAAGTCATCGGTCTGCAGGAAAGGGAAAATCTCAGCCCATCCATGGTTCTGGACGGTTCAGCAAGTTGCTTCGCTCCCCAGTCGGGTCCCCGCTGGCCTGGCTCTCCCCGGCCGCGGGCTGATGGCTCCGGTTAGCCACGGAGAGGGATGGGTACGGGCACCCCCGCTACAGGCCTTTCGAGCGAAGGCGCCCCGGAGCGGGAGGCAGATGCCCAGGTCCCCCGGATGGAAGGTTCCACAGAAAGCCCGGCTGCAGCATCACGTGACAGAGCCCGTCTGAATCAAAGCACGGTCTTCCGAGACGCTTTGGCCCCAAATCTAGATTGAGTGCCCCACATGCGGGGAGCATGTGGGTAATCACCATGGGATCTGGGCTGGGGGGACGCGCCCTTGTGGCGCCGTCGCAGAGAAGGGGCTCGGCGTGGGGGCGGGTGCACGCGGGAGGCTCGCCCAGACGCCCCCTCCGCCCACCATGGGCCACCGTGGTGGCACTTTGGCTTTACCTCGTGGAGCAGTTGTCGAGAAAAGTCCCGGAACTCGGTGCTGCTGCGGTTGAGAAGGGCCCCCGTCACGTTGCGGTTGAGGACCCTGACGGTGACTTGGAATACCCGGGCATCTGCAACAGCGGGGGACAGGGTAGCGGAGGCTGGCCATCAAAAGTCACGTGCTTTGCTGGCACCGCTTCCCAGGAAGCCTCTTCTTTTGAGGGGACGTTTGTTGGAGGATAGAGAGAAGCTGCTGGATCGGGGAGCCGCGTTGGGGGACGTGATGTAAGGGTGGTTTACTTCTGTGCTGGAGGGCAGGAGCCGCCTGACACACACACACACACACTTCTACACCAGGGCAGGGACGGGCGGGACAGGGGCAGAGGCATGCCCTTGCGCGGGAAGGCTCTCAGCCGGCACACATAGGGTCTGAAGGCCCCTGTGGTCATCCATCACCCCCCATGGCTGCCACTTTCCCAGCCCGATCACACGCACACAGCCAGCCAGCCAGGTCCTCACGCCGGACCCACCCGGGGCCCCAGCACTAATGTGACCAATGCGCCCCATCCGCCCGGGGCCTTCCGGGTCTGTGCCCCGAAATTCCCACGTAAAAGCACACTCTGCCCCAGGCCAAGCAGCAGGGGCGGTCACCTGCGAGGGAGGCACCTGTCCTTCGGACACAAGAAAAGCTGGGGGAGTAAGGTGGGACTGGGTGACACCCAGCTCTTCCTTTCCTGAGCGTAAAACCGAGGTCGGCGGCCGAGCCCGCTGTGTCGCCGCGTGTCCGCTCACCTAGCAGCCTCTCCCCTCCCCAGCTAGCGAGCTCGGGTCGCAGGGGCCGTTTACCACCGCTGCGTGCACACACCACGAGGGCCCCAGAAATGTCACCCGTGTTGTGCACCGTGCCACTCTGGACCTTCGCCCATCTTCAGAGGAAACAGGTGTCCCTGTGACGTCAGCCTCGACCCTGCCCACGGCGCACCGCCTCCTGGAAGGTCAGTGCCCACCTGCGCCCGGGGAGTCTGCATTCTCCGCGAGAATGCCCACCACCTCCCAGGGGCTCCTGACGCGGCCGAACTAACTCAATAGAGCTTTTAAAGGGTAGAGGCCGATGTCATCAGAGGCCTGCTCATTCCGTCCCTCATTTGCCCACCACCACCGTCACTGGCGCTAAGCCCTGCACGCGACAGGCCCCCGCTGCGTCTTGCGTGCAGCTGTGTCCGTGTCAGGGAGCTTTACCGTCCCCGGCACCCACGTCCGCAGCCAGCGGCCGCCTAGGACACGGCTCCCGCCACTGACGTGACCGGGGCCTGCCCCACCCAGGGGCCGCCTGGCCCGGCCAGGGGGCATCAAGTCACGAGGTGGGGTGAAGTCAGCCACCTGCAGAGCCCCCCCCCACCCCCCGGGCCACACCAGCTGCCCTGTTGGAACTGAATCCCCAGCTCGTACCTATAACATGTTGGTTTAGGTGCAAGAAAACCCCTTCACGGCACCCACGTAGCGGGCACCACGGTAGCTTTTCGAGTGCGTCGCGGGGGAAGCGAGGCAGCACCATGAGGCTTTCAGGTGATGTGAGCTGCGGTTTGGGGGAGTCACAGACTCAGCCCCGAGAACTAGGTGCGCGGAAGTCTCTCAGCGCGTGCGAATCTCTACCCTTTCTGTTGTGTTACACTTTCCGCCCCGCTCTCTGCTTTCTCAGTCCTTCCAACCTGAACGCGGGGCTCCCCGTGGACCCTCCTCACAGCAGGTGGGAGAGCGAGCCCCCCGGACGAGATGTGACGTAGGGGTGCGAGGGGAGACCACAGGTAGCAGGCGGAGCGCGCACACGTGCCCTTACCGGTTCTGACGGCCAGTGTGGCGGTGACGTTGGCCCCGCACCCCTGGTAGCCGGTCCGCACCCCGTAGAGCTCTCCGGCCTCCAGCCCCGCCACCTCCAGGCTCCTCCCCGCGGTCCTGGCGCTCCGGAGGAGCTCCTCCCCCTTGTACACCTGCACGTGGAAAGTGCGGGGCCAGGGAGAATGTAAATGCCAAGACACCCGAAAGCTGCTGCTGGTGACGTTGAGGGTCATGTAGTCCCGGATGGGAGGGCAGTCTGTGGAAGAAGAGAACGAGGAAGATGAGGCGACACCAGAGAAGCAACGAAAAGGCGAAAAGCCAGCAGTGGGACTCCGTCAGGCCAAGATAAAACCCTTCTGCACAGCAAGGGGAACCATCAGCCCGCAGGACGGGAGGAAATGTTCGCAAGTCACGTGTCCGAGAAGGGGCCAACATCCAAGGCGTAGCGAGGACGTCTACAACTCGGCAGCAAAAACGCCCCCCAGAGTCCAGTTAAAATGTGGGCAGAGGATCTCCGAAGAAGACGTCAGCACGGCCAACAGACACGTGACAAGATGCTCAGCGTCACTGACCATCAGGAAATGCAAATCAAAACCACACGCAGACACGAGCTCACGCTGTCAGCGTGGCCAGTTATCAGAAGGACGAGAGAGAACGGTCGCCGATGCGGACGTGCGCCGCTGGTGGGGGTGTGGTGAGCCCACGGCGGGGACGGGATGCGGGTGCCTCAAAAAGTTAAAAATAGATCTACCCCACGCTTCTGGGCGTGTATTCAGAGCAAAGAAACCACACTTTCCGGGAGACACCGGCACCCGCCCCCCCATGTTCATTGCAGCGTTATTCACAAGAACCAACACAAATGCAACCCAAGTGTTTGCATTGTGGCCACGATGGTGCGTCAGGGGATGAACTGTGTCCTCCCCAAATTCATCCCTTGGAGCCCTAACCCCCAGCACCTCCGAATGTGACTGTGTTTGGAGATCGGGTCTTTAAAGAGGTGATTTAAAGTGAGGCCGCGAGGGTGGCCCTACTCCAATCTGACCGGTGTCCCTATGGGAAGAGATCAGGACAGACACACACAGAGGGACCACCAGGTGAGGACACGGGAGGGGACGGCATCTGCACACCCAGGAGAGAGGCCTCAGGAGAGGCCAGCCCTGCCCACGCCTGGATCGGGGACTTCAGTCTCCTGGACTGGGAGCGAATGGGTTTCTGTCGTTTAAGCCGCCCAGGCTGTGGTGCTCTGTTCGGGCTGCCTGAGCAGATGAGCACACATGGGGTGTGCCATTTCTGTGCTATGTTTGTAAATGTGATCTCGACCCCGAGTCACAGGGCCCCAGTGTTCTGATTCACTCGCTTGTGGTCATCTGCCCAAGGACCTCCGCTGGGATCGCTCATCACTCGGAAGCTTTGGCTCGGAGGGAAGCCAGAGTCACGAGTCAGGCCGGGGCTCCTCGCGTGTCCCTGTCGAAATCCCCGCTTCAGGGAGCAGTACTCTAACATAACAACCAAGACCTGTTTGAATACTCAAACAGAAGTCAGTCTCTCTTTGGGAAATAGGAATTCTGTAAAAAGTAGACGGCCCTTGGTCTAGTCACCATAATTTTTACATCAGAATTTGAGTTCTATAGAAAACAAGCCATGAAGGCTTTTAAAAAAATCTTTGAAAATCCAAAGTAAAGAAAAAATAATTAAAAAGTGTCTGACGTTCCCCCAAGCCCCTCACATAAGAATTCATAGGACACATGCTTTCCAATAGCATGACAAAGTCCTGTCTTTCTGGACAAATGCGTATGCCTCCTCTCAGTCAAACATAAACGCTGGTACAATTCAGCCTGTTTTGCCTCGGCTGCCAGGAGGCTCAGAATCAAGTTTCGTGCCCCACTCTTGTCCTTCGCCCAGCCTTGCCGTGTCCTGAAATCACAGAGCCCTGTGTGAGTGTGCTTCCCCACTGAGCCCCCACGGGGCCCCCGAGCAGGTGGATATAAACCACTGGACGCTCATGCCAGGTGAGCCCAGCCCTTCCTCCGCCGTCATTCTCGCCCACGATCGGTGCCCATCTCACTCCTCACTGTTCCTGGTGACTCTGCTAGGATGGGAGGTGGAGCGTACTTCGAAGAAGACGCACCTGTCTTTTTTACTGAATTGTCCAGTATTTTTCTGTGCGTTTCTCACGCAAACGGACAGGGACGCAGTTTCACATCCTTCCCGATGCCGTCTTTTGTGGCAAGAAAAGGAAGACGTGATTTGGCCGAGGGGCGGCCAGGTCTTGGGGCCTGAGACTGTGGGTCTCACCCCCACCTCCCCGCCACTGGAACCCTGAAATCAAAAAGACGCCCCCAACCTTCCAACAACCACGTGGCGGTCGGCCTGCCCCTCAGCAACAAAGGGGTCGTGGGAAAAGCAAGGAAGGGCTACCAAGCCTTCTCCCCAAATCCGCTCAAAGCACAATGTTTCCACGTAGGCAGGCCACACGACTGTGCTGACAGCTCAGAGCCTGGAGCCTGCTTCGGATTCTGTGTCTCCCTCTCCCTGCCCCTCCCCTGCTTGGGCTCTTTGTCTCTCTCTAAAATAAACAAACATTAAAAAAAAAGTTTTAATAAAATTTTTAAAAAATGAAAAAGGCTGTCGCTACATCTGTGAAATGACCTGATGAATGGGGCACGGGAAGAGTCTAGAAGGTACCGGGCTGGCTAGAGATTCAGTCACTCTTCAGTTAAGATGCAGTCGGTCCCTAGGTCCCTGGGCCAAGAAGCTGCCGACCCGGCCGTTTTGAATGCTGTGAAAGCTTCCGTGCCGCCGTGGGCCCAACATTCCCGCCGCTGAGAGAGTCTGGGGGCCTGAGGAGCCCCCCCTCCCCCGAGGGTAAGGAACGCCACCACCAAGCACTCACGTGGCTCTTTCTCCCATCGAACACCCGGAGCTATTCGCACTTGTCCACATTGAACCATTTTTGACCAACTACCGCGGTAACTTCGCGTGATTCGACGTTCATCCAACATCACTGCACGCTCAGCATCACCACCGACACTGATGGAAACGACGCTGAATTAAAGCCCACTGGCGTGCCAGACACGCGTGCCCAAATGACCGAGCCAGCGTGGCCCCATTCCAGGGACTTGGACCGTGGGGACTCACAGGGAGCTCTGAGCTCCCTCTCCCATGACACCGTTCATGCCGCCGTGCGAGCTGTCAGTGATGCGGGTACAGCCAACGTTTGCCGAGTGCCGTGGGCACCAGGCAGGTTTTCCCGTTTAGTCCTTCCAACAACGTTACATGATGGCTCTACTAGGATCCCATGCTACAGAGGACACAACTGAGGCCCGGAAAGGTCAAGGAGGCAGTCAACGGCAACACTGTCCAACAAGTAACGACAAAGTCACTTGCTGTCTATCCCACCTGGGTGCTATACTGCATAGTGACCTCCCAGGACAGCAGGTCCTAATCCCCAGAACCTAGAAATGCCACCTTCTTTGGGAAAAGGGTCTTTGTAGGTAGGAGCAAGTTGAGGATCTCGAGATGAGATTATCCTGGATCACCAGGGCTGACCCCAAATGCCATCACCAGACTCCCGTCCTCCAGGTCCGCCAGGTGCGTGAGAGGGTCAGTGGCTGTGGTTTTAGGCACCTCGTCTGTGGCTCTTTGCCACAGCCATCCAGGAGGTGGCCTCTTCTTAAACCGCTTTCCAGGCCACTGCCGGCTGGACAGTGCTGCTTATGGGAAGCTTCCTACATGCTTTGCTGCACATCTCACAGTCGAAGGCTGATCGCACCTCCCTAGGACAGACCCGGAGCCGTTTCAAATGGAAACGGTCCTTCTACCCCCTCCCTCTGTCTTCCCAACAACTTGGGTTCTTGTCCCTCACTAGCAGGACACCTTCCCATCGCCCTAGAGCTTTCCAACGCTCCTCTGAAAACGTGGCCCCAGAACATAATGCCCAATTCTTGACTCTGCGTGATCCGAGGGTACCGTTGCCCTCACGTCTTCACCATCCTACAGCCGTGAGCCAGATCCGGAACCTGACATTTGTCTCGGTGACACAGCAGATTCCCTGCGTCCCCGGGTCTGGAACCGCGTTTCTTCTGGGCAACCCTGACCCATCTCTGGAGAAGCAGATCAGGGGCTACCGGGAACGCCCCCTTTCCCGTGATCTCCCGGGTCCGCCTCTGTTCCTCTTTTCCCTCCAGCCTGCCAGCTTGCCACCTGAAAAGGTGTCACCCTGTGAAGGTGGAAATGCGGAGGACTCCAGCCAAGATGCTGAGCACCCGGTTATCAGAAGCCTGGCCGCCAACGAGGAACGCTGGCGTCCGTGAACCTGAAAGGCTGCTTCTCGCCAGCCCCGGCCGCCTCTCCAGCCAGCAGCCCTGCGCTGGCCAGGCCACAGGTTGGCGAGACGTTTCTTCATGGAGCGCAACAGCTGTGAGGCGCCAGCTGGGAAGAAGACAGTGTGGGAGGGAGTTAGGGGGACCCTGAATACAGTTCCACCTGATCCCGAAAACAGATCATGTTCCCGCAAGAGAAGCAGGCACCGCGAGGTTATTTCTGATGGCTCTTGCTTTGTGCAAGAATCCAGCCGCCCATCGCGTCACTCACTGGATGACTAATTTCACAGGAACAGCATCGGGGATTCGTGCTGTATTTTCCACAGGTCTGTGCTTCCAAACCATTCCAGTAGACTGCTCATTTATATCAGTGTCTAAATGGAAAACATATGCCGCTTCCCTGAGCGATGTGCAGTTGGGATTCACTCCGCCTTCCTGGTCTGGAAATGCCGCCTGTGTCTCTCCTGCCCTGCGAGAAGTGAGGTCAGGGCGGTGCAGAGTTTTTCCCACTTGTGTTTCGCTCTCGAGCGGCCCTTGATCTCGAGGGAATCTTGTCGCCCACGGCGTCGAACAGCCTGGCAGAGTCTGGCTGACGGCATCCCTCACGGTGAGTCGGGTCTGCTGTCTTTTCAGGTTACTAGCCAGAGGATTTTCGGTGACTGTATTCCAACCTTCTGTGCTCGCCGAAGGACAGGATCCTGCCCCGGAGGCCACAGTACAGGAGACAGAGGATGGTCTGCGGGAGGCTCTGTGCGAGGCTTAGCGGGCACATTTGCGCGTGGAGGGTGGTGCTGATGTCGAATCAGACCCCAAAGTCAGGAAGCACAGCAGAGGAGCGTTTTGTGGCCGGAAGTGAGGCTGGCAGGTGCATTTTTTTTTTACCACCCGGGGACCCGAGGAATAGTCACCGCTAATAAACACTTGCTGAGTGCCTACTGTTTGCCAAGTACAGGGATGCACTGGCAGTGACCAGGAAACGAGCCTCCCGGCCCCGTGGGATTTCACCTGCCGCGAGATGGAACATTCTAGTGGGAGAGGAATGCACACCGCCCGCTCCTTGAGGGGTGCTGGGGACCAGCCCCCTCCCCAGCGGGGGCTCACAGCCTCTGCCCCTTACCCACAGCAGAGCGGGAAGAGTCAGTAAATAAAAACCTTCAATTATCACACCAGTCCGGCTCTGCATCAGCAAAGAAAAATCCTACCACCCTAGAGTGCTGGTCCACTCCTGACCCTACACACGGGGACACGGCCAGCGGGATGCCCCGTGGCGGCTCTGGGTCAGGAACAGATCATTCAAAATCGGAGAGGTGTCCTCCAGCCAGAACACTGCTAGGAAAGGTCGCCTCGGGTGACGGACGGGGACCGGGTTGTCTGTGAGAACCAGCTTTGGGACCTTGTGCCAACGGTCACCTTCCTTTACCTGGACTTTCTCTTCTGAAAGTAAGTGTGATAGGGGCAGGTGCCTCCTGGGGGCGCTCTACAGGTTAACCGAGGTGAGACCATAAGGAGCTTATTACAAAACCAGGGTGAGTTAAGTGCTAAGCAGCTCTTGGCCGTGTTATTATTATGAGCAAAGGGAGGGACCTCACTGTGATGCTCCTTTAAAGGGGAAAGGCATTGAATTACATTGCCAATCAATTCATGCTCAGTGATAAGAACACTCTCCTTAACCACTTTGCAGAGTCAGTGGAAGTTCTGGTCTGCAGAGCAGAATGTTGGGAGCAAACTAAGTGCCCCCCCATGAGGAAGATTGCACAGAACCTCATGTCATTGCTGCGGAAGGTGATCACAGGGGTCCCCGCTTCTCCGCGGGGGGGACATCTCAAGAGCCCCAGCGGATGCCTGAGCCACGGGTGGCACCGCACCCTCTCACATACTCTGTGCTCTCCTGCATACGTCCCTGTGATAAAACTCAACTTATAAATCAGGCACGGGGAGAGATTAGCGACAGTAACAACAAAATAGAATCATAACAATATTCTGTGACGAAAGTTACGTGAACGTGGCCTCTCTCTCTCAAAATATCTTACTTCCCGGAACTCACCCTTCCTGCGCTGATGGGCATTGTGACAAGATACCCACGTATCCAGGCTACGTGCCGACATGACATCGGAAGGAACTTCGTCGGCTTTCAGACCGCGGGTAAGTGACACCGTGGAAAGCGAAACCGCGTACGAGGGGACCACTCTGTTACCCAGCCATCGGAAACCATACTCGTGAAGACCGGTTTGCGTCCTGGAAAACTCTCCGTGACAGGATGGTGAGTGAGGGAAGCCAGGAACAAAACCGCACTGACGGCAGGATTTAAACAGCGCCAAAAACCTGGCAGTGACCAAGAAGACAGAAACAGTTGCTGGGGCACCGACACCAGCATTTGCCCTTCCTCCGTAGGTACAAGCTGTTAAAGTAACAAATCAGGTTCTGGGAGGAAGAACGGGACCGCGTGAGGTGGGCCAAGTCCAAAGCGAAGGTGCCAAGCCCGTCACAGCCCGTCCTGCACCCTCCTCTCCCGCCAGCCCCCGCCTGCAGTTCGTGCCCGGTCGCGAGGCCTGGTGTCGCCCGCCGACGTGTGTCCCCAGCAAGCCCGCTGTCCCCCGCCAGCCGCTGCTCCCGCGTACCCCGCTTTGCACCCTGCCCAGCTCAGTTACAGTGGGGTCAGTCACTGCACATGGTGGGAAAGCCCACGGAACGGGGCTGGGCCCGCAGGTGTCCCCCTCACGTGGAGAACGTCTGAGCCACCTCAGGCCCGGGCTCCTTCGCTGTCTGTGCTCCTCCGTCCCGAGGGTCTATCCTCAAAGTCACCGCGTGTTCACCACGTGAACACGGCCTTGGCCATCTTAGTCCCGGGCCCACCCTGGTCTCAGCAGGGCCGGTGCCCTCATGCAGTCTTCCCAACCCCCCTGGAAACTTCCGCTGTATCTCATTGGCTAAGGTGAGTCATGGGCCACCCTACCTGCAAAGGAGGTAGGGAAATGTGGTCTTTGTGGCTGGGCACACATCCACACAAAGCTCACTCCAAGTGCCGTCACTAAGGAAGGAGAGACCGGGTTTGGGGTCTGCCACGACCCCTCTGGTCTATTCTCTGCCCAACAGCAGAGCACACCTGAACACAGGTGCAGTCATATCGTCCCGACTGCCGCTGAGTGCCCTCCAGAGTCTGGTCTGACTCCAAGGACAGACGGCAATGTCCTGCTTGCTCCTGAAGCCATAGGAACGGGACCTCACGTATCATGGAAGAAAGGGGCACCACCTGTGGAGTATGAAGGAGTCTTGCCAAAACAGGTCAAACCTGAATCTGAATCCCATGGTGCGTCTACATCAGGGGTTCGTGCCCTGGATGGGGATCATAGGCAGACATCAGGGCTCCAGGAATGTAGATAAAATGTAGTCGTTCCTTCGGTCAAGGCTCTGGTACCCACAGAAACCACAGAAGCCGCCTACCACAGGACAGTCTGGCGCTTCTCTAGCATCCTCTGGATGGTTTAGCACGGTTAAACTGCACGATTTAATCAGTACACGAGGCTGTGTATAGCTTCCAACTCAGTTTGGGTTCTCCCAGAAGCAGGACCTGAGATGAGGACTCCTAAGCAGCTACTTTGGGAAGCTGGAGCAGGAAAGTGGGGAGACAGGGAAAGGAAGGTGACAGGGAAGTGTCTTCTACGGAGGTGGTTCCAGAGTAGACAACCACCTGATTCCCTCGGGAATCTCTGAGACGAGAGGCCACAGGCGTGCCCCTCCTGTGAAGGCTTCTGGTGGGGAGACGGAGTGGCCACGCCCAGCAATGGACAGGGGACCCAAGGGATGGGAGGGGACAGTGTGGCTTCGGACAGCTGTGTCACCATTCGGGGTCATAAGATTTTGATAAGTGTGTCCCCGTATGGTCAGTTTGCCTCGTCATCTGTGCATTTGATGCACCTGGGCACATTTTGTGAAGGGATCCACTGGCCTCACCAAATGCTCAGGGATCTGGGCACCATTAAAGGAAGAACCAGCTGTGGTTTAGAAAATTCAGAGGAGGGGACAGGTAGTGGCAGCTCCTCCCGGATGCCACTCGGCAGATCCCAGCTTACGGGAAACTCAGCTGGGCAAAGGGACCAGAGAGGTGGACCCCAGAGAGGTGGAGGGGAAACCCCAGATTGCACCTCAAACAGACTGTTAAGAAATGATGGGGAGGATGATGGGGCATCAGAAATCTCAACAGACTGGATGTTTGATGATACTAAGGAACTCCTGTTTTGTTTTTGTTTTTTTTTAATGTTTATTTATTTTTGAGGGAGACAGCGAGCGAGCATAAGCAGGGGAGAGGCAGAGAGAGGAGGAGGGAGAGAGAGAATCCCAAGCAGGCTCTGCACCATCAGCACAGAGCCTGATGCGGGGCTTGAACCCACACACTGTTAGATCATGTCCTGAGTTGAAATCAAGAGTCGGACGCTTAACTGACTGAGCCGCCCAGGCGCCCCTTGTTTTGGTTTTTTAAAGGATGATATGAGATGGTATTTGGGTGTTTTTTAAAATCTCTCAGTCTTGGGGCACAGGGGTGGCTCCGTCGGTTGAGAGTCAGACTTTGGCTCAGGTCATGATCTCACGGTTGGTGGGTTCGAGCCCCGTGTTGGGCTCTGTGCTGACAGCTCGGAGCCTGCTTCGGATTCTGTGTCTCCCTCTCTCTCTGTTCCTCCCCTGCGTGCACTCTGTCTCTCTCAAAAATAAGTAAGACATTTAAAAAAAATTAAAAAACATCTCTTACTCTCATCTCCTAGAGATACATCCTGGAGCCGTGACAGATGAAGTGATATGGTGGAGAGGGTTCCGGATAATGGGGTGGGGGTGAGCGGCCGATGGGGACAGAGACGGAGCAGAAAGGGTCCCAGGGGAACAGCACATTTTCATCATACTCCTCTCTGTGCTCGTACCTGTCTACAAGTTTCCAGAATAAAGACTGAAGAATCTGCGTGGCCTTACCACACCGGCACAAGGTCTTGCCCCCTTGTCCCCAACCCCTCCACTGCGCCCCGTGCCCACCACCTCCACGTTCCTGGACTCCACCGTGCATGCGCCTCTGCTGGGGCCTGGCCTCACCCTGGGTCTGAGTTTCCCGGGGCTGCTATAATGAATGAGCACAAACGTGGTGCTTACAAGAGAAATCCACTCTTAGGTTCCGAGGTCAGAAGTCTAAGATGCGGGGGTGGGCAGGGTTGTGTTTCTCTGGAGAATCCAGGGGAGTCTCCCTCGAACATCTCCTCTCCCTGGCTCTGCCCCCCTCTTATAAGGACCCTGTGGTGACTCTGCCCTTACAAATAATCCAAGATCACCCCCCGAACCTCAAGACCCTTAGCTAATCCCATCTGCAAAGTCTCTTCTGTTGGGTAAGGGACAGGATCACAGGCCCTGAGTCAGGATGCAGACATCTTTGGGGTTTATCATTCAGTCACACATCCTCCTTGCCAGCTTACCCCCGACTGCACTCTGGTCTCTGCCTAAAGGTCACCTTGTCCAGGGGCCTTCCCTGGCCACAGCACCTGAGACTGCCTACCCCCACCCCCACCCCCTGCAGGCCTCATCTCACCTGCCACTCTCCTTAGTCTCAGTAGCTGAACCACTTCCCCACCTTTGGTATTTGTTCACACCTGTGTTGTCTTCCCTACTGAAATGGGAGCCAAGGCAGCAAGGGCTCTTGGGCACTGAAGGGTCCATTAGAAGAGTACCAGGCAAATAGCAAACACTCATTAGAGTGTGTTGCACATGGGAATGGATGGATGGGTGGATGGATGGATGGATGGATGGATGAATGGTGGATGGATGGATGAATGAATGGATGGATGGATGAATAGATGGATGGATGAATGGATAGATGGTGGATGGATGGGTGAATGGGTGGATGGATGGATAGATGAATGGATGGAGGATGGATGGATGATGGATGGATGAATGGATAGATGGTAGATGGATGGTGGATGGATGGTGGATGGATGGGATGGATGAATGGATGGATGGATGGAGGATAGATGGATGAATGGATGGATGGACGGTTGGAGGATGGATGGCAGATACATGGATGGATGAATGGATGGATG
>NC_064810.1:3593474-3605198 GCF_023721935.1 Panthera uncia
GATGGATGGGTGAATGGATAAATGGATGGTTGGAGGATGGATGGTGGATGGATGGATGGATGGATGGATGGGTGAATGGATGGATGGATAGATGAATGGATGAATGGATGGTGGGAGGATGGATGGTGGATGGATGGATGGTTGGAGGATAGATAGATGGTTGGAGGATGGATGAATGGATGGATGGATGGATGGATGGATGAATGAATGGATGGATGTGCCCAGGTGGTTGCTGCTGCCTGAGAGAAGTGCTTTGGGGCTGTGTCGTCTGAAGGGTCATGAGTGATGGGGTCCCACCTCCTGCCCAAGGACAAACTTCGTACACGAGCAGTTTTCTGGACCAGAAAGGAGCCACTGCTTCCGGCATTCAGAAGGCACCTGCCACTCTCCCGTCGGCCAGTCTCATGGAACAGCGGCTCAGACGAGGATACCCACTCGATCCCGGAGCAGCCAGGACAAAGGGGGACAGAGCGAGGCCACTTGACATTCCACCCAAGCCAGATGGAAAACACGAACCACCGAGTCACCTGCGGAACACCACCCCACTCCCTTGGCCAACTGAGTGACTATTCGCTCTTGACCAATCACGGCTTCTCTCGGTGTTGGCGTCCGCCTCCCTCTAGACGAGATGTATGGAGAATGTCCAGCCTAGACCAAGCCCCCCTTCGTTAGTCTCTCCCCACACTGTCCTCTAGTGGACTCTCTCTGACCCCCTACGGGACGGCCCCGAGTTCCTTGCTCTGTGCCTTATCTCGCGGCCTGGAGTCGCAAACCCTGTGTGCACACTACAGGTGCCTTCCATGGTCTGCGACCGAGGGCCCTGTTGGAGCGGACAACACAGGCTCTTCTCCTATTGGCACGGCTCGGCTCAGTCTTCAAGAACATCTGTGGATATCGAAGGGAGTAAAATGCAATCGCCGGAGTTTTCGGCGGCCTCCAGACCCTGGCGCGCCCCCCTTAGGGTGACCCTCGGTGTCACAGAAGCTGCAACAGCAAGAGCAGCCATCGCCCCACAGCTGGGGAGCAGCAGGGGCAGCTGCCTCCCGAGGGCAAGAACATTCCACGGGGCTCAGCCTTCCGCTCACATGCCATCCACGGCTGCTTTCAGGCCACCAGGGCAGAGCTGAGCCATTGAGACGGAAGCCACGTGGCCCGCAGCCCAAAACATTTACTGTGTGGCCCTTTCCAGAAAATGTTTGCCGACCCCTGACACAGACCCCTCCCACACACAAGAAGAAATACAGACAGTTTCTTCCAGACACAAGGCCACCTCTGTGTGCTTCACCAAGTTCGGTTTTGGACAGTTGTCCTGGACGGGCCTCCCAAGGCAAGAGGGACAGTGAGGGAGCCGAGAGCTGACGGAACAGGTTGGGGTTCATCTGTTCTGGGATTTGCTGACCGGCACTGGGGTGTTAGGACCCAGGGCGGTGTGGGGGAGACACGGAGGAGGTGGGGGGGAAGGGCAGAGCGAGGGCGAAACCCTCCTGGAACCCGCACTTTGGAGCTCAGAGTTTAAACCCGGTTTGGGCCAGGATGAGCTGAACGCAGGTCGGACCACCCCCCACCTGCTGGACTGTCATCCCTGCAGCCCCGCCCCCCGCCACGGCCACCAAGGAGAGGAAAGGCAGCACCTCGCACCCGGATGTCGATCACTTCATAGACGCGCTGCACGATGCTGTCTAGCGTCGCGGAGACGTTGGCCACGGGCGCCGGCCACGGCAGGCCCAGCAGCAGCTGCGACACCGTGGTCGAGGGGTCCCCACTGGCCGACTGCAGGTGGTGGACGGAGGGGTGCAGCGGCTGCAAGGCACTGGTGACCTGTGGAGCCAGAGTCAGAGCGTCACTCAGCGGACAGGCACCCCATCGGACAGACGGGGAGACCGAGGCCAGGAGGGGTGCAGACCAAATGTACACACACACACACACACCACGCTACTCTGCAGAAAAGACCCTTTGCAACATTTCTACATCTGTCATCACCCCAGCAGACGTCCTGCAAACCAGACCCTAAATACTTTTATGACACGGTTGTCATGGCTCGAATCGTGTCCCGTTCAAAAACCCCGGTGTTGAAGTCCTAACCCCCAAACCTCGGAACGTGACCGTATCTGGAAATAGGGTCATTGCCGATGTCATTACTGATGACGAGGTCATTGGGGTGGCCCTTTGTCCAGTTCGACCGGTGTCCTGGACACAGAGGTGGACTCTGCAGGCCCGGGAGGGAGGGGCCTGGGACGGACCCTTCCCTCACGGTGCTCGGCAGGAGCCAGCCCTGCCCGCACCTCCGTGCCGGCCTCCTGGCCTCCAGAACGAGCGGGGGGACGCGTGTGCTGTGTGGGCCCCGCCTGTGTCACAGACGCCCCACGGGAAACATCGGCCCCAGGCCCCCCAGCCCCACCCATGCCCCGAATCAGGCGCGGAACCAGAGGGAGGGAACCCCCGGTCTCCTGTCGTGCGCATCTGAGTCTCACTTTCTGCTTTGTTTTTGAGATGTCAGGACCTCTTTCCTCAATTCATACAAACTCATCTTTCCCCGTCCTCGTGTCTCCAGACCCCAAGATAGCGTTGACCCAAGAGGCGGTTTGGGGGGCGCTAGAGCCCGGGTCCCCGGCAGACCGGAAACACCCCTCACGGGGGCAGGGACACAGCTTGTGACGTGGGAGGTGGAACAGGGTGCCGGCTCGAGCCTCGCGGGAGTCCCTGCATCAGGGAGCCCCGTGCTGGCCGCAGCCGGGAGCCCGCGGGAGGCAGGTCCCCCCGCAGGTGGTCACAGTGTGCCTGGAGGGGCAGCACCCACTCATAAGAGAAAAGGGGTGACTCAGGACAACATTACTCCAAATGCCAAAAACCACAGCTCACAACCTATGTCATCAGCACCACCGTAAGCTCCTCACGTGTGCTTTTTAAACCTCAAACCCCCTGTCTCAGGTAGGATTATAATGATCCTTATTTAATGGAAGCATCTGAGGCACAGAGAGGTCAGGTAACTTGCCCAAGGTCACACAGCAATGAGTACCGTGTCGGGATTCGCCGGGAAGTCTGGCTTCTGAGCCACGTTTCGAACGGCCGACTGGCCAGCCCAGCCCGTCCACAGGCCACCAAGAGACAAAAATCACTTCCGGTTGGGACAGGCACGGAGGCTTCCAGGTGAAGGCGATGGCTTGGAATACCTGCCTCGCTGCTTTACCGGACGGCCCGGAGCAAGGGGAGTGTGGGTGCCGTCTGTCTCGGGCCCCCCCCACCGCCAGCTGGTCTCAACATCGAAGAGGGACTCAACTCTGACACTGACCCCGTGACTCCCAGTCGCAGGAGGGGTGCAGCCTAGGCCCCCAGGTGGATGTCTCCGTAGCAGCCACGGCCCGCACCACTAGGGGGTGCCTTTCAACAGGCCCCCCTCGGAACACCGCCCCGTGCGCATTTTATTGCACACGATGCATACGTCTTGCAAGCTGCTCTTTTTTAGTTAAGAATTCACATTGGGGGACGCCTGAGGGACTCAGTCAGTTGAGCGTCCGACTTCTGCTCAGCTCACGATCTCGCGGCTCGTGGGTTCGAGCCCCGCGTCGGGCCCTGTGCTGGCAGCTGGGAGCCTGGAGTCTGCTTGGGATTCTGGGTCTCCCTCTCTCTCTGCCCCTCCCCCGATCACACTGTGTCTTTGTCTCTCTCAAAAATAAATAAACGTTAAAAAAAAAAAACAAAACTTAAGAATTCACATTCGGTCCTGAGCCAGCCATTCCAGGGTCACCGGCGGGACCTTCCGCGACCCTCGGTTCCCACCCAGTGTCTCCACCTGTGTCAGCCCGGGCCGCCTGCCCTGGAAAGGAGCCCCGACCAGGCTCTCTGTGCCCCCACCTACCATGGAGTACAGAAGCCGCATGTGATTCAGCAGCCTGGGGTCCACCTCCTCCAGCTCCTTGAAGGCCATTTTCACCAGGACGGTCACGTCGTACCAGAAGGTCACCGGGTCCCTCTCTGGAGCTGCGTGAGGGCACACGCCGGTGAGCCGCAGGCCTGGGGGCAGGCCGGGGCCAACGGAGCCCCAGAGAAAGAAATCTGCTGCCAGGGACAGTGTGGGACACTTTCCCCACCTGCTGAGCTCACTTCTCTTACGTTGTAATATACGTAATCCTACGTGTACCATGGAGGTTATTATTACACACAACGTGCGCCAGCTATGCGGTATATAGTATGTGTGATATTTACGCTCATGTATGCAGTGTAACAGCATAATCCACACACACTGATACTATTTTATACTATGTATACCTGTTACCACATAACCACACGAAGATAGTACATATTTTACTGATACTATGATATACGTTAAGTATGACACGTACGCATTATTTATATATGTTTCCCTAGTTCTGAGCCTTGACCAGCCCGTTCCCCTGGGGGCAGCCTACGGTGGAGAGCAGAGCTTTCCAGATCCGACAGGTGCGTGCTGAGGGCCGGGCCACACACCCGCGAAACCAATGCTCCGACAGCGTCCTGGGTCCCTGGGGTGCTGTGGGAGCCACCTGCCACCAGCCTTACGCCTCTGCACCGGGACGCAGCCCAGCTGCCGGCGAGTACCGTCCCGAGCCCCCGGGCTGCCTCGGGCACACTCGGGAGATCGGGGTCACTGCTCTTGCGGGAATATCCTCCCTCCCCGGGGCGCCTGTGAGCTCTCCCCGCCTGAGACTTCAGCGGCCGGATTTGGACAAAGACACTGCCCGGGAGCAGAACGTGGCCCGTGCACAGGGCTGCGGGCTCACCCAGACCAGAGCTTCGACCCTACCTCGGGGAGCGGGAGCCACACAGTGGTGGCCCCGGGGGGAGACGCAGCACTTCTGAAGCCCGGGGCAGTCTGTGTCCAGCGTGCACGGCGAGGCGGGTGCTCCTGGCCCCACCGCGGGGCAGACCCCGGGTCTCGAGGCAAACTCCCTGGACCGATTCAGGGCTGGAGGGAAAGTGATCAGCCATCAGTGACGTTGGCAGCGGGCACGGCGTCCGGGCCCCCCCGGGCACCGGATGCAACCCGCGGTTCCCGGAGACACACAGCATGACCCACTCGAGGGCCGTGTCCTGGGCCGGGCATCGCCTCACCACATCCTGCAGAGCCACCACCGAGGGCCGCTCGCTCTGACTTTAACATAGTCTAACCATCTTTCCCGGAAGGAGGGCAGTGTCCACTGGCACCCTGGGGGTCTCCTTTCTAGGCCAAGTGCAGGGGCTGCACCGCCCCTCTAGAGGCCCCCTTGCTGCTCTGTGTCCCAGTGGCTCACGCACTCACTCACTCACTCGACATTTACTTAGCAACTACTATGTGCCGGGCATGGGCTAGGTGCCCAGGATCCAGCAGTGGGCCGGAGGCCAAGTCCCCACCTTCAGGACACTGGGATTCCAGGGGGCGGAGGCCAGTACGCACATAGACCTGTGGAAACTCGGCCCAGGAGTAGAGGAGACACGTTGGGCCTTTGAAGACTGAGACGTGGTGAAACTCCTGGAGAATCTGGGGGCTCGAGGGGACTGACCAGGAGTCAAGGTGCTGGTGCTCAGGATGATAGAAAACTCAAGAGCAGGGCGGAGAACCTGACCCCAGTGGAGCCAGGGTGCTGCCCTCAAGGGAGGCGCTGTGCTGGGGACACTCCTGTGGCAGGACCCGCCACAGCTCACGGGGCCGCACACCAGAGGTGCAGCTGGGGACCAAGGAGGCTGGGGGCGGCAGGGAGGGGCACAAGAAGGTGCGACCCCGGTGCAGGTGTCCGAGGAGAGGCCCGTGTGATCACAGCCTTCCTGTCTCCCACCCCGGGGATGAGGGCTCCAGTCACCTTGCTGTCACACAGGCCCCCCCCCGGCTCTGCCCGGATTCATCTAAGGCCCTGCACCCCGCCGGGCCTTTGGAAGTGCAGCTCTGGGCCCTCTGGGCTCCAGGGAGAGCAGAGAAGGCCAGCGGGTAACCAGGCTCCGCAAAGGGGAAGGTTAGCCCCTGGGAGACGCGTGGGGTCCCACGTGGAAGGGAAGCCGGAGGGGCTGCAGTCCCAGGGACAGCCCTCGGGACTCCCCGGCGGTCTCCGCAGGATGCTCCACGGACAGAAGGGAGGTGGCGGCCCCTCCTTGCGTGGGAGCCCATCACCCGGGGCGGCTGTGCCAGCCAAGGAGGGGAAGAGAAAGCCCAAACTGCCCAGAGGAGAGTCTGTGTTTGCTCTTCTCACGGAGCCAGGCCGCCGCCTGCTGCCGGACCCACGCTGCTGAGCAAGGGCCCGAAGTTCGCTCTCAACACCATTTTTCCTTTCCACGCTGTCCCTGGCTCCCTCGCCGCTTCCCAGGCTCCGGGTGGCTGTTCTGATGTCTAAAGTCCTGGAGGCACTGCCACGCCGGGTCTGGCTTTGGGGGCATGGAGGGTGGGCCTGTGGCACAGCCTGAGGTCCTCGCTGGGCTGGGAATAACAGCATCCCTGTAGCGCCACCGTTCAAGGACCTCAAGTCCATTGTTTTCTGTCTCATCGTAAAAACTAACGCTCTCAAGGCTAAGGAGACAGGAGATTAAATGTAAGATGAGCTCCCGAGACAGAAAAATGACATCAGGTTAAAAAATAAAATCCGGGGCGCCTGGGTGGCTCAGTCGGTTGGGCGTCCGACTTCGCTCAGGTCATGATCTCACAGCTCGAGAGTTCGAGCCCCGCGTCCGGCTCTGTGCTGACAGCTCGGAGCCCGGAGCCTGCTTCGGATTCTGTGTCTCCCTCGCTCTCTGTTCCTCTTCTGCTGTGCTCTGTCTCTCTGTCTCTCAAAAATAATGTAAAAAAAATATAAAAATAATTTAAATAAAGGAAAATCCGGGGTGCCTGGGTGGCTCAGTCAGTTAAGCATCCGACTTCGGCTCAGGTTACGATCTCACGGTTTGTGGGTTCGAGCCCCGCGTCGGGTTCTGTGTCTGGAACCTGCTTCAGACTCTGTGTCTCCCTCTCTCTCTCTGCCCCTCCCCGGCTTGTGCTCTGTCTCTGTCTCTCCCTCTCTCAAAAATAAATAAACGTTAAAAAATTTTTTTTAAAAAAAGCAAAATCCGAAAAACAGCGTGACGTTGAATTAACAGCGATGCTCAGTGTTGGTTCCTGCGTTGGGACAAATGCACCATGGTAACGAAAGACGCTACCATCAGGGGAGCTGGGGCGGCTGTGCGGGATCTGTCTACTGTCTTGCCACCCTCTCTGTAAATCTGCAGCTATCCTAAACTAAGAGGTTTATTTACATGGAAAGAAAATAGGGGCCACCAAGAAAAACCGGCTCCCCAAAATGGCTGCCTGATCTCAACAGAAGTGACTTCAAGTTGAAGTCCATCTTAAATGGGCTGCCGCTGCCCCCCACCCCACCCCCCGTCCTCAGAGCTGGACGGCTTGCTGAGAGCCCAAGAGAACACTCAACAATTCGAACTTGGGGGAAAGTCAAAAATCTGCTTCTCCTTCCACTAACTCAACACAAACAATGAAACAGGACTGTCCAGTGCCTGGCAACCCGGGGTTAGTTACAGTTCAACGAGCCAGCCCGGAGCTTTCCGTCTGGGCAGCGGCACTGAAGCTCTCCCCAGGGCTCGGAATCCGATCGGCTCTGGAATAATCGTCCCGCCCGGCCTCCTTCCTCGGAGACCTCCTTCCCCAAAGGGGTCCTGGTCGTCAGCCTGGGGAGGCTCCCAGCCCCCTGGGGTCCTGGGCTTTCCCGTGAGCCTGCGGGAACCGGGGCCGTCTCTGCAGTTGGCGAGCATCGGTGGAGACGCTCCCAGGAATTCATCATGAGTGAGTCACGCATCGGTCCACAGCACTGTTTGTAGCATATGATACTCATCACGGCGTTCTTTATAATAAAGAGCTGGAAACAACGAGACGTGGAGTGGCAGGGGCTTGCTTAGTAAGTGCTGATACATCCGTCCATATGAGGCAATGCCATGTGGCCATTAAGTCATGCTGCGGCATAATACTTATTGACAGGACAGATGTTCCAGACACATTGCTAAGCGGTAAGAGCACAGTACGAAAAGTCTCGGCCAGGGTGACCAGGCTTTTCTAGAATGTCTGCCCCGAATGAAGACTCCAAGAGAATATTGACGGTGGTCATTTGTGGGCAGTGGGCTAATGCTAATTTCTCTTTGTTCTCTTCTGTTTCCAGATTTCCTGCGCGGCTCGTGTATTCACTGTCGTAATTGTGTTAACAATTGCATTGAAGTAAAATCACGCGGGACCTATCGTTGCCTCCCCGGTGCTGGACTTAAAAGAAATAACGGGAAAAGTCGTGTAGACTGAAGGGAACATCGCCCGTGTACTCTACCTGCCTTCCCTTTCTAGATGGTCGGGTGCTGGATGGGAGGGGACAGAAGCAGGCAGGTCTGAGGTTTCGCCGCGGCCTGGGGGTAGGACTCCCAGCCCTTTGCGAAGATACAAGTCAGCCCGCACTCGGAGGGAACTACCTTCTGCCCGCGTGTCCTCCCCAAGTTCCCAGGCTGCCCTCCCCCCCGCCCCCGGCTAACACAGGCACTGGCCCTGCCTTGTTCTGTGCAAATAACCAGCGGGGCTCCCGGGTCACTTAGAGAGACTTGTTCTGAAGAACCAGCCTGTCACCAGGCACCTCTGGACCAACTTTGATCCAAGGAGCCGAGCAAGCGTGGAGAAGGTCACGGTGCTCGCACAGCCAGCTGCAGGGTGGCACCAGGCCCTGGCACCACACAGGGGCCTTCCTGGGGAAGAGGCCCGAGCTCAGCGTCCGCCCCCCCCCCCCTGCACCTGCCATGTTGACCCCTACCACCACCACCACGGCCCCTTCCTCCAATCTAACGGGGGGGTGGGGAGCCCAAAGCCCATGTCCACGCCACCTCGGTCAAGTCACCTGCCTCCCCCGTCTGTGACTCCTTCTGCATAAAGGCAATGCTCCTGGCCATTGGTGACCAGGAATCTGCCTGGCTGGCCTGTCACAAAGGACACACTCACGGAAGGCCCCCTTCCCCTTCTCCTTCCTTGCAGGCTCCTGACGGCCTCCTCTCTACACTGCTGCTGGAATGATGCCTCGAAGGCCCAGGGGGACCCCAGCTGCACTCAGTCACCTCTGAGGGGCCTCTAGTCCTCAGGGGAACTGTGGAGGCCTATAGAGCCTGGCCGGCTAAGATTTAAGGCGGGAATGTTTGTAGCCCGGGAGACGGCTGGCTGGCTGAGAAGCAGCAAAGCAGACCAGGAAAACGGGTCTCCTTTGAAAGGTCAAGGCTGGAAGCAGCCTGTGGGGCAACATGTTTTCTCACCCTGTAAATGCTTAATCGAAAGCAGCAAAACAGCCCCCTTCCTATGACGTATACACCGCCCCCGTCACGTTCCCCTCGCTGCCTGCACATCACTACCCTGATCGCACTGTTGCCCTGGATCACTTAGGAGTATGCTTTGTCCCTGCTTTGGAAACTGCGCGTCCCTTTCCCCTGCACCCCTTGAAATGTACTGGTAAGATTCTCGGCAAAAACCGGAGAAGAGCTTTGCTCAGGGCGTCACCCCTAGAGCGCTTGGCCCCCTCGCCCTCTCCTTTCTCTGCTTCAGGGGTCTGGAGTAATCTGTCACCCGCCGCCCCAGGGTTTCCTGGTCAACCCGGCAGGGAATCCTCCTCGTCCCGCTCCCCGTGTGTCCCCCGCCACAGCCCCGCCATTACCTGCAACTTCCCAGAGAGCCCTGCCCGTGGGACTCTCTGACTAGAATGTTCTGGCCCTCTCCACACCTGGTGAGTTCCCAGTTAAAGGCGCCGAGACTCCAAAAGTGGGGTTGATGTCCCACGAGAGGCATTTCCTGGGGGCTGGCTTGTCGAAGGCAAGACAGATGGACAGCAGGTGGCGGGGAGGGGATGCCAGCCCTCCCTCTGTGAGCAGCCGCACAGAAAACACCAGTCAGCAGGACGGGGGCTGGGGTGGGGGGGCTCCTCCGGCCCCCGGACAGGTGACCTCACTAGTCGAGTGATCTTACAACAGCGAGCAGGTGGGAAGAGTGTGGCCTTCCCTGGTGAAAATGGTCAGAGCAGGGCTGCACCCACCCGCTACCTAACCGGGTCCTGAGCCTCCGTGCCAAGGTACCCACACTGGGTCCCCCACCACCCCCAGGAAGAGAGGTGCTCCCCACGGGGCTCCCTTCGTGCACGTGGCCCCGGAAGACAGTGAAAGCGGAAAACGGGCCAGTGTCTGCACGGGAAGGGACTCCCCAGATCCAGCACCTGGGCAGGACACCAGGGGACTCTTTAGGGCGCCAGTGGGAACAGCCAGGTGGCACCAGGCTGGGGGCCCTGGGGTCATACATCCCCACCTGGTTTTTATTGGTGGTGGCAGCGTGGTGATGGTGGGCAAGCATCAGCCATGCCCGTGGGGTTGCTTCGGACGACCTGAGAACGGCGTGCTCGGCCTGACTCAGGGAGCCAAGCCCACGCAGCCTTCTGGAAGGGCTGCCCCAACTACGTCCTACAGCCCCTGGGTGGGGAGGGGGCCGGTGCCCCTGGGTGCAGCGTCCAGGCCCCAGCCCGCTGCCATCCTGGCCATGGGCCCTGGGGGTGGGTCACGTGGGGTGCCCCTCCCAGACCCCCTAGACTGCCGCTGGGTGCCCGCTGGAGGCGGCAGACCTCATGCCTTGGGGTGGCCCCTCGGAACTCACTGGAGCCACATCCTTCCTACCTCCCCTCCCTGACTGGGTGGGGCCAGGGAGACCTTATGAGGCTCAGAAACTCATTTAGATCTGGTACTGACTCAAATGTAACAGCCACCGCCACCCACCCATGCACACACACCTGCATCCTTTCCCCTGGAAGAGGTCTTCTGGAACGTTCCCTCCGTGTCAGGAGGGCTCAGACAGTGGCGGGACACAGCCACACAGCGCGCCCTGGTAACTGCCCCAAGCATCTTCCCAACAGCCCTGAGGAAGGAGGAGGACTTGGGGTCCCCAGGGGGTGAGAGGGGCCGAGGGGACCTTTCTGTCTCTTTCACACATGGAGCCTCGGATTAGGATTTCAGTTAAAGAAAGCATTCCACTGCAACTTTTAAAAAGAAAAGATTGCTCTCTCTCTCTCAAAAATAAATAAACGTTAAAAAATTTTTAAAAAGCGGGGGACGCCTGGGGGGGCTCAGCCGGTTAAGCGTCTGACTTCGGCTCAGGTCATGATCTCACGGTTCATGGGTTCGAGCCCCACATCAGGCTCCGTGCTGATGGTTCCACGCTTGGAGACTGCCTCTGATTCTATGTCTCCCTCTCTCTCTGCCCCTCACCCACTCACACTCTGTCTCTCTCTTTCCCTCTTAAAAATAAATAAACATTGAAAAAAGTTAAAAGGAAAAGATTGGCTGTCAATATAGAGGAGATTTGCAGTGCTGGTTCTCAAACTCAGCTACGTGTTCAAATTGATCGAGAGCTTTAAAAAAAAAAAATTCCAATGCCCCAGCGATGCCCCGACCAACTCTATAACAATCTCTGAGGACTGGACCCAGCCATCAGCGTTTCTAAAGCTGCCCAGGGGCCTTTGATGTGCAGCAGGCCTGAGAGCCACTGCGCCCAAACAGAAGTTCTCAAAGCGGGGTCCCCAGGGAGCATCGGTACCACCTGGGAACTTGTACTCCACCCCGACCCACGGGTTCCAAAATCTGTGGGGTGGACGAGCCATCCAGACAATCCTGATGCACGCCCCAGCTTGGGGACCATTGTTCCAGAAGGACCTAGTAGGTTCAGCTTGGGGACCACTGTTCCAG